>NW_028168459.1:0-97000 GCF_964237585.1 Gallinula chloropus
CGCTTTGGGAGCTGTTGCTGCAGTTGGGCATGTTGGCCGGAGAGTGCTTCTCGGGCCGCGAACTGCAACCTTGCAGGAATCTCCCAGGTTCCATGCCCAACGAAAGCCCCCAGACCCAAATTGAGAGGGGCTGCTTGGTGGCCCCCTGGGGGCCCTTCAGGCCAGCTAGGTCTTTGGGTCCTGGCTCCTTCGCTTTGGGAGCTGTTGCTGCAGTTGGGCATGTTGGGAGGAGAGTGCTTCTCGGGCCGCGAACTGCAAACTTGCAGGTACCTCCCAGGTTCCCGGCCCAACGAAAGCCCCCAGACCCAAATTGAGAGGGGCTGCTTGGGGGCCCCCTGGGGGCCCTTCAGGCCAGCTAGGTCTTTGGGTCCTGGCTCCTTCGGTTTGGGAGCTGTTGCTGCAGTTGGGCATGTTGGGCGGAGAGTGCTTCTCGGGCCGCGAACTGCAACCTTGCAGGATTCTCCTTGGTTCCTGGCCCAACGAAAGCCCCCAGACCCAAATTGAGAGGGGCTGCTTGGGGGCCCCCTGGGGGCCCTTCAGGCCAGCTAGGTCTTTGGGTCCTGGCTCCTTCGCTTTGGGAGCTGTTGCTGCAGTTGGGCATGTTGGCCGGAGAGTGCTTCTCGGGCCGCGAACTTCAACCTTGCAGGAATCTCCCAGGTTCCCGGCCCAACAAAAGCCCCCAGACCCAAATTGAGAGGGGCTGCTTGGGGGCCCCCTGGGGGCCCTTCAGGCCAGCTAGGTCTTTGGGTCCTGGCTCCTTCGCTTTGGGAGCTGTTGCTGCAGTTGGGCATGTTGGCCGGAGAGTGCTTCTCGGGCCGCGAACTGCAACCTTGCAGGATTCTCCCAGGTTCCATGCCCAACGAAAGCCCCCAGACCCAAATGGAGAGGGGCTGCTTGGGGGCCCCCTGGGGGCCCTTCAGGCCAGCTAGGTCTTTGGGTCCTGGCTCCTTCGCTTTGGGAGCTGTTGCTGCAGTTGGGCATGTTGGCCGGAGAGTGCTTCTCGGGCCGCGAACTGCAACCTTGCAGGTACCTCCCAGGTTCCCGGCCCAACAAAAGCCCCCAGACCCAAATGGAGAGGGGCTGCTTGGGGACCCCCTGGGGGCCCTTCAGGCCAGCTAGGTCTTTGGGTCCTGGCTCCTTCGCTTTGGGAGCTGTTGCTGCAGTTGGGCATGTTGGCCGGAGAGTGCTTCTCGGGCCGCGAACTGCAACCTTGCAGGTACCTGCCAGGTTCCCGGCCCAACGAAAACCCCCAGACCCAAAAGGAGAGGGGCTGCTTGGGGGGCCCCTGGGGCCCCTTCAGGCCAGCTAGGTCTTTGGGTCCTGGCTCCTTCGGTTTGGGAGCTGTTGCTGCAGTTGGGCATGTTGGGGGGAGAGTGCTTCTCGGGCCGCGAACTGCAACCTTGAAGGAATCTCCCAGGTTCCCGGCCCAACGAAAGCCCCCAGACCCAAATGGAGAGGGGCTGCTTGGGGGGCCCCTGGGGGCCCTTCAGGCCAGCTAGGTCTTTGGGTCCTGGCTCATTCGGTTTGGGAGCTGTTGCTGCAGTTGGGCATGTTGGCCGGAGAGTGCTTCTCGGGCCGCGAACTGCAACCTTGCAGGAATCTCCCAGGTTCCCGGCCCAACAAAAGCCCCCAGACCCAAATTGAGAGGGGCTGCTTGGGGGCCCCCTGGGGGCCCTTCAGGCCAGCTAGGTCTTTGGGTCCTGGCTCCTTCGCTTTGGGAGCTGTTGCTGCAGTTGGGCATGTTGGCCGGAGAGTGCTTCTCGGGCCGCGAACTGCAACCTTGCAGGTACCTCCCAGGTTCCCGGCCCAACTAAAGCCCCCAGACCCAAATTGAGAGGAGCTCCTTGGGGGCCCCATGGGGGCCCTTCAGGCCAGCTAGGTCTTTGGGTCCTGGCTCCTTCGGTTTGGGAGCTGTTGCTGCAGTTGGGCATGTTGGCCGGAGAGTGCTTCTCGGGCCGCGAACTGCAACCTTGCAGGAATCTCCCAGGTTCCATGCCCCACGAAAGCCCCCAGACATAAATGGAGAGGGGCTGCTTGGGGGCCCCCTGGGGCCCCTTCAGGCCAGCTAGGTCTTTGGGTCCTGGCTCCTTCGGTTTGGGAGCTGTTGCTGCAGTTGGGCATGTTGGCCGGAGAGTGCTTCTCGGGCCGCGAACTGCAACCTTGCAGGATTCTCCCAGGTTCCCGGCCCAACAAAAGCCCCCAGACCCAAATTGAGAGGGGCTGCTTGGGGGCCCCCTGGGGGCCCTTCAGGCCAGCTAGGTCTTTGGGTCCTGGCTCCTTCGCTTTGGGAGCTGTTGCTGCAGTTGGGCATGTTGGCCGGAGAGTGCTTCTCGGGCCGCGAACTGCAACCTTGCAGGAATCTCCCAGGTTCCCGGCCCAACGAAAGCCCCCAGACCCAAATGGAGAGGGGCTGCTTGGGGGCCCCCTGGGGGCCCTTCAGGCCAGCTAGGTCTTTGGGTCCTGGCTCCTTCGGTTAGGGTGCTGTTGCTGCAGTTGAGCATGTTGTCCGGAGAGTGCTTCTCGGGCCGCGAACTGTAACCTTGCAGGTACCTCTCAGGTATCCATGCCCAACGAAAGCCCCCAGACCCAAATGGAGAGGGGCTGCTTGGGGGCCCCCTGGGGGCCCTTCAGGCCAGCTAGGTCTTTGGGTCCTGGCTCCTTCGCTTTGGGAGCTGTTGCTGCAGTTGGGCATGTTGGCCGGAGAGTGCTTCTCGGGCCGAGAACTGCAACCTTGCAGGTACCTCCCAGGTTCCCGGCCCAACAAAAGCCCCCAGACCCAAATGGAGAGGGGCTGCTTGGGGGCCCCCTGGGGGCCCTTCAGGCCAGCTAGGTCTTTGGGTCCTGGCTCCTTCGGTTTGGGAGCTGTTGCTGCAGTTGGGCATGTTGGGGGGAGAGTGCTTCTCGGGCCTCGAACTGCAACCTTGCTGGAATCTCCCAGGTTCCCGGCCCAACAAAAGCCCCCAGACCCAAATGGAGAGGGGCTGCTTGGGGGCCCCCTGGGGGCCCTTCAGGCCAGCTAGGTCTTTGGGTCCTGGCTCCTTCGCTTTGGGAGCTGTTGCTGCAGTTGGGCATGTTGGGCGGAGAGTGCTTCTCGGGCCGCGAACTTCAACCTTGCAGGAATCTCCCAGGTTCCCGGCCCAACAAAAGCCCCCAGACCCAAATTGAGAGGGGCTGCTTGGGGGCCCCCTGGGGGCCCTTCAGGCCAGCTAGGTCTTTGGGTCCTGGCTCCTTCGCTTTGGGAGCTGTTGCTGCAGTTGTGCATGTTGGCCGGAGAGTGCTTCTCGGGCCGCGAACTGCAACCTTGCAGGATTCTTCCAGGTTCCATGCCCAACGAAAGCCCCCAGACCCAAATGGAGAGGGGCTGCTTGGGGGTCCCCTGGGGGCCCTTCAGGCCAGCTAGGTCTTTGGGTCCTGGCTCCTTCGCTTTGGGAGCTGTTGCTGCAGTTGGGCATGTTGGCCGGAGAGTGCTTCTCGGGCCGCGAACTGCAACCTTGCAGGTACCTCCCAGGTTCCCGGCCCAACAAAAGCCCCCAGACCCAAATGGAGAGGGGCTGCTTGGGGGCCCCCTGGGGGCCCTTCAGGCCAGCTAGGTCTTTGGGTCCTGGCTCCTTCGCTTTGGGAGCTGTTGCTGCATTTGGGCATGTTGGCCGGAGAGTGCTTCTCGGGCCGCGAACTGCAACCTTGCAGGTACCTGCCAGGTTCCCGGCCCAACGAAAACCCCCAGAACCAAAAGGAGAGGGGCTGCTTGGGGGGCCCCTGGGGGCCCTTCAGGCCAGCTAGGTCTTTGGGTCCTGGCTCCTTCGGTTTGGGAGCTGTTGCTGCAGTTGGGCATGTTGGCCGGAGAGTGCTTCTCGGGCCGCGAACTGCAACCTTGCAGGAATCTCCCAGGTTCCCGGCCCAACGAAAGCCCCCAGACCCAAATGGAGAGGGGCTGCTTGGGGGGCCCCTGGGGGCCCTTCAGGCCAGCTAGGTCTTTGGGTCCTGGCTCCTTCGCTTTGGGAGCTGTTGCTGCAGTTGGGCATGTTGGCCGGAGAGTGCTTCTCGGGCCGAGAACTGCAACCTTGCAGGTACCTCCCAGGTTCCCGGCCCAACAAAAGCCCCCAGACCCAAATGGAGAGGGGCTGCTTGGGGGCCCCCTGGGGGCCCTTCAGGCCAGCTAGGTCTTTGGGTCCTGGCTCCTTCGGTTTGGGAGCTGTTGCTGCAGTTGGGCATGTTGGGGGGAGAGTGCTTCTCGGGCCTCGAACTGCAACCTTGCTGGAATCTCCCAGGTTCCCGGCCCAACAAAAGCCCCCAGACCCAAATGGAGAGGGGCTGCTTGGGGGCCCCCTGGGGGCCCTTCAGGCCAGCTAGGTCTTTGGGTCCTGGCTCCTTCGCTTTGGGAGCTGTTGCTGCAGTTGGGCATGTTGGCCGGAGAGTGCTTCTCGGGCCGCGAACTGCAACCTTGCAGGAATCTCCCAGGTTCCATGCCCAACGAAAGACCCCAGACCCAAATTAAGAGGAGCTCCTTGGGGGCCCCCTGGGGGCCCTTCAGGCCAGCTAGGTCTTTGGGTCCTGGCTCCTTCGCTTTGGGAGCTGTTGCTGCAGTTGGGCATGTTGGCCGGAGAGTGCTTCTCGGGCCGCGAACTGCAACCTTGCAGGAATCTCCCAGGTTCCCCGCCCAACGAAAGCCCCCAGACCCAAATTGAGAGGGGCTGCTTGGGGGCCCCCTGGGGGCCCTTCAGGCCAGCTAGGTCTTTGGGTCCTGGCTCCTTCTGTTTGGGAGCTGTTGCTGCAGTTGAGAATGTTGGGCGGAGAGTGCTTCTCGGGCCGCGAACTGTAATCTTGCAGGTACCTCTCAGGTATCCATGCCCAACGAAAGCCCCCAGACCCAAATTGAGAGGGGCTGCTTGGTGGCCCCCTGGGGGCCCTTCAGGCCAGCTAGGTCTTTGGGTCCTGGCTCCTTCGCTTTGGGAGCTGTTGCTGCAGTTGGGCATGTTGGCCGGAGAGTGCTTCTCGGGCCGCGAACTGCAACCTTGCAGGAATCTCCCAGGTTCCATGCCCAACGAAAGCCCCCAGACCCAAATTGAGAGGGGCTGCTTGGGGGCCCCCTGGGGGCCCTTCAGGCCAGCTAGGTCTTTGGGTCCTGGCTCCTTCGCTTTGGGAGCTGTTGCTGCAGTTGGGCATGTTGGCCGGAGAGTGCTTCTCGGGCCGCGAACTGCAAACTTGCAGGTACCTCCCAGGTTCCCGGCCCAACGAAAGCCCCCAGACCCAAATTGAGAGGGGCTGCTTGGGGGCCCCCTGGGGGCCCTTCAGGCCAGCTAGGTCTTTGGGTCCTGGCTCCTTCGCTTTGGGAGCTGTTGCTGCAGTTGGGCATGTTGGGCGGAGAGTGCTTCTCGGGCCGCGAACTGCAACCTTGCAGGATTCTCCTTGGTTCCTGGCCCAACGAAAGCCGCCAGACCCAAATGGAGAGGGGCTGCTTGGGGGCCCCCTGGGGGCCCTTCAGGCCAGCTAGGTCTTTGTGTCCTGGCTCCTTCGCTTTGGGAGCTGTTGCTGCAGTTGGGCATGTTGGCCGGAGAGTGCTTCTCGGGCCGCGAACTTCAACCTTGCAGGAATCTCCCAGGTTCCCGGCCCAACAAAAGCCCCCAGACCCAAATTGAGAGGGGCTGCTTGGGGGCCCCCTGGGGGCCCTTCAGGCCAGCTAGGTCTTTGGGTCCTGGCTCCTTCGCTTTGGGAGCTGTTGCTGCAGTTGGGCATGTTGGCCGGAGAGTGCTTCTCGGGCCGCGAACTGCAACCTTGCAGGATTCTCCCAGGTTCCATGCCCAACGAAAGCCCCCAGACCCAAATGGAGAGGGGCTGCTTGGGGGCCCCCTGGGGGCCCTTCAGGCCAGCTAGGTCTTTGGGTCCTGGCTCCTTCGCTTTGGGAGCTGTTGCTGCAGTTGGGCATGTTGGCCGGAGAGTGCTTCTCGGGCCGCGAACTGCAACCTTGCAGGTACCTCCCAGGTTCCCGGCCCAACAAAAGCCCCCAGACCCAAATGGAGAGGGGCTGCTTGGGGGCCCCCTGGGGGCCCTTCAGGCCAGCTAGGTCTTTGGGTCCTGGCTCCTTCGGTTTGGGAGCTGTTGCTGCAGTTGGGCATGTTGGGGGGAGAGTGCTTCTCGGGCCGCGAACTGCAACCTTGAAGGAATCTCCCAGGTTCCCGGCCCAACGAAAGCCCCCAGACCCAAATGGAGAGGGGCTGCTTGGGGGGCCCCTGGGGGCCCTTCAGGCCAGCTAGGTCTTTGGGTCCTGGCTCATTCGGTTTGGGAGCTGTTGCTGCAGTTGGGCATGTTGGCCGGAGAGTGCTTCTCGGGCCGCGAACTGCAACCTTGCAGGAATCTCCCAGGTTCCATGCCCAACGAAAGCCCCCAGACCCAAATTGAGAGGGGCTGCTTGGTGGCCCCCTGGGGGCCCTTCAGGCCAGCTAGGTCTTTGGGTCCTGGCTCCTTCGGTTTGGGAGCTGTTGCTGCAGTTGGGCATGTTGGGCGGAGAGTGCTTCTCGGGCCGCGAACTGCAACCTTGCAGGATTCTCCTTGGTTCCTGGCCCAACGAAAGCCCCCAGACCCAAATTGAGAGGGGCTGCTTGGGGGCCCCCTGGGGGCCCTTCAGGCCAGCTAGGTCTTTGTGTCCTGGCTCCTTCGCTTTGGGAGCTGTTGCTGCAGTTGGACATGTTGGCCGGAGAGTGCTTCTCGGGCCGCGAACTTCAACCTTGCAGGAATCTCCCAGGTTCCCGGCCCAACAAAAGCCCCCAGACCCAAATTGAGAGGGGCTGCTTGGGGGCCCCCTGGGGGCCCTTCAGGCCAGCTAGGTCTTTGGGTCCTGGCTCCTTCGCTTTGGGAGCTGTTGCTGCAGTTGGGCATGTTGGCCGGAGAGTGCTTCTCGGGCCGCGAACTGCAACCTTGCAGGATTCTCCCAGGTTCCATGCCCAACGAAAGCCCCCAGACCCAAATGGAGAGGGGCTGCTTGGGGGCCCCCTGGGGGCCCTTCAGGCCAGCTAGGTCTTTGGGTCCTGGCTCCTTCGCTTTGGGAGCTGTTGCTGCAGTTGGGCATGTTGGCCGGAGAGTGCTTCTCGGGCCGTGAACTGCAACCTTGCAGGTACCTCCCAGGTTCCCGGCCCAACAAAAGCCCCCAGACCCAAATGGAGAGGGGCTGCTTTGGGCCCCCCTGGGGGCCCTTCAGGCCAGCTAGGTCTTTGGGTCCTGGCTCCTTCGCTTTGGGAGCTGTTGCTGCAGTTGGGCATGTTGGCCGGAGAGTGCTTCTCGGGCCGCGAACTGCAACCTTGCAGGTACCTCCCAGGTTCCCGGCCCAACAAAAGCCCCCAGACCCAAATGGAGAGGGGCTGCTTGGGGGCCCCCTGGGGGCCCTTCAGGCCAGCTAGGTCTTTGGGTCCTGGCTCCTTCGGTTTGGGAGCTGTTGCTGCAGTTGGGCATGTTGGCCGGAGAGTGCTTCTCGGGCCGCGAACTGCAACCTTGCAGGTACCTGCCAGGTTCCCGGCCCAACGAAAACCCCCAGACCCAAATTGAGAGGGGCTGCTTGGGGGGCCCCTGGGGCCCCTTCAGGCCAGCTAGGTCTTTGGGTCCTGGCTCCTTCGGTTTGGGAGCTGTTGCTGCAGTTGGGCATGTTGGGGGGAGAGTGCTTCTCGGGCCGCGAACTGCAACCTTGCAGGAATCTCCCAGGTTCCCGGCCCAACAAAAGCCCCAGACCCAAATTGAGAGGGGCTGCTTGGGGGCCCCCTGGGGGCCCTTCAGGCCAGCTAGGTCTTTGGGTCCTGGCTCCTTCGCTTTGGGAGCTGTTGCTGCAGTTGGGCATGTTGGCCGGAGAGTGCTTCTCGGGCCGCGAACTGCAAACTTGCAGGTACCTCCCAGGTTCCCGGCCCAACGAAAGCCCCCAGACCCAAATGGAGAGGAGCTCCTTGGGGGCCCCCTGGGGGCCCTTCAGGCCAGCTAGGTCTTTGGGTCCTGGCTCCTTCGGTTTGGGAGCTGTTGCTGCAGTTGGGCATGTTGGGCGGAGAGTGCTTCTCGGGCCGCGAACTGCAACCTTGCAGGATTCTCCTTGGTTCCTGGCCCAACGAAAGCCCCCAGACCCAAATTGAGAGGGGCTGCTTGGGGGCCCCCTGGGGGCCCTTCAGGCCAGCTAGGTCTTTGTGTCCTGGCTCCTTCGCTTTGGGAGCTGTTGCTGCAGTTGGACATGTTGGCCGGAGAGTGCTTCTCGGGCCGCGAACTTCAACCTTGCAGGAATCTCCCAGGTTCCCGGCCCAACAAAAGCCCCCAGACCCAAATTGAGAGGGGCTGCTTGGGGGCCCCCTGGGGGCCCTTCAGGCCAGCTAGGTCTTTGGGTCCTGGCTCCTTCGCTTTGGGAGCTGTTGCTGCAGTTGGGCATGTTGGCCGGAGAGTGCTTCTCGGGCCGCGAACTGCAACCTTGCAGGATTCTCCCAGGTTCCATGCCCAACGAAAGCCCCCAGACCCAAATGGAGAGGGGCTGCTTGGGGGCCCCCTGGGGGCCCTTCAGGCCAGCTAGGTCTTTGGGTCCTGGCTCCTTCGCTTTGGGAGCTGTTGCTGCAGTTGGGCATGTTGGCCGGAGAGTGCTTCTCGGGCCGCGAACTGCAACCTTGCAGGTACCTCCCAGGTTCCCGGCCCAACAAAAGCCCCCAGACCCAAATGGAGAGGGGCTGCTTGGGGCCCCCTGGGGGCCCTTCAGGCCAGCTAGGTCTTTGGGTCCTGGCTCCTTCGCTTTGGGAGCTGTTGCTGCAGTTGGGCATGTTGGCCGGAGAGTGCTTCTCGGGCCGCGAACTGCAACCTTGCAGGTACCTGCCAGGTTCCCGGCCCAACGAAAACCCCCAGACCCAAAAGGAGAGGGGCTGCTTGGGGGGCCCCTGGGGCCCCTTCAGGCCAGCTAGGTCTTTGGGTCCTGGCTCCTTCGGTTTGGGAGCTGTTGCTGCAGTTGGGCATGTTGGGGGGAGAGTGCTTCTCGGGCCGCGAACTGCAACCTTGAAGGAATCTCCCAGGTTCCCGGCCCAACGAAAGCCCCCAGACCCAAATGGAGAGGGGCTGCTTGGGGGGCCCCTGGGGGCCCTTCAGGCCAGCTAGGTCTTTGGGTCCTGGCTCATTCGGTTTGGGAGCTGTTGCTGCAGTTGGGCATGTTGGCCGGAGAGTGCTTCTCGGGCCGCGAACTGCAACCTTGCAGGAATCTCCCAGGTTCCCGGCCCAACAAAAGCCCCCAGACCCAAATGGAGAGGGGCTGCTTGGGGGCCCCCTGGGGGCCCTTCAGGCCAGCTAGGTCTTTGGGTCCTGGCTCCTTCGCTTTGGGAGCTGTTGCTGCAGTTGGGCATGTTGGCCGGAGAGTGCTTCTCGGGCCGCGAACTGCAACCTTGCAGGTACCTCCCAGGTTCCCGGCCCAACTAAAGCCCCCAGACCCAAATTGAGAGGAGCTCCTTGGGGGCCCCATGGGGGCCCTTCAGGCCAGCTAGGTCTTTGGGTCCTGGCTCCTTCGGTTTGGGAGCTGTTGCTGCAGTTGGGCATGTTGGCCGGAGAGTGCTTCTCGGGCCGCGAACTGCAACCTTGCAGGAATCTCCCAGGTTCCATGCCCCACGAAAGCCCCCAGACATAAATGGAGAGGGGCTGCTTGGGGGCCCCCTGGGGCCCCTTCAGGCCAGCTAGGTCTTTGGGTCCTGGCTCCTTCGGTTTGGGAGCTGTTGCTGCAGTTGGGCATGTTGGCCGGAGAGTGCTTCTCGGGCCGCGAACTGCAACCTTGCAGGATTCTCCCACGTTCCCGGCCCAACAAAAGCCCCCAGACCCAAATGGAGAGGGGCTGCTTGGGGGCCCCCTGGGGGCCCTTCAGGCCAGCTAGGTCTTTGGGTCCTGGCTCCTTCGCTTTGGGAGCTGTTGCTGCAGTTGGGCATGTTGGCCGGAGAGTGCTTCTCGGGCCGCGAACTGCAACCTTGCAGGTACCTGCCAGGTTCCCGGCCCAACGAAAACCCCCAGACCCAAAAGGAGAGGGGCTGCTTGGGGGGCCCCTGGGGCCCCTTCAGGCCAGCTAGGTCTTTGGGTCCTGGCTCCTTCGGTTTGGGAGCTGTTGCTGCAGTTGGGCATGTTGGGGGGAGAGTGCTTCTCGGGCCGCGAACTGCAACCTTGCAGGAATCTCCCAGGTTCCCGGCCCAACAAAAGCCCCCAGACCCAAATTGAGAGGGGCTGCTTGGGGGCCCCCTGGGGGCCCTTCAGGCCACCTAGCTCTTTGGGTCCTGGCTCCTTCGCTTTGGGAGCTGTTGCTGCAGTTGGGCATGTTGGCCGGAGAGTGCTTCTCGCGCCGCGAACTGCAACCTTGCAGGTACCTCCCAGGTTCCCGGCCCAACGAAAGCCCCCAGACCCAAATTGAGAGGGGCTGCTTGGGGGCCCCCTGGGGGCCCTTCAGGCCAGCTAGGTCTTTGGGTCCTGGCTCCTTCGGTTTGGGAGCTGTTGCTGCAGTTGGGCATGTTGGCCGGAGAGTGCTTCTCGGGCCGCGAACTGCAACCTTGCAGGAATCTCCCAGGTTCCATGCCCCACGAAAGCCCCCAGACATAAATGGAGAGGGGCTGCTTGGGGGCCCCCGGGGGCCCCTTCAGGCCAGCTAGGTCTTTGGGTCCTGGCTCCTTCGGTTTGGGAGCTGTTGCTGCAGTTGGGCATGTTGGCCGGAGAGTGCTTCTCGGGCCGCGAACTGCAACCTTGCAGGATTCTCCCAGGTTCCCGGCCCAACGAAAGCCCCCAGACCCAAATTGAGAGGGGCTGCTTGGGGGCCCCCTGGGGGCCCTTCAGGCCAGCTAGGTCTTTGGGTCCTGGCTCCTTCGCTTTGGGAGCTGTTGCTGCAGTTGGGCATGTTGGCCGGAGAGTGCTTCTCGGGCCGCGAACTGCAACCTTGCAGGAATCTCCCAGGTTCCCGGCCCAACGAAAGCCCCCAGACCCAAATGGAGAGGGGCTGCTTGGGGGCCCCCTGGGGGCCCTTCAGGCCAGCTAGGTCTTTGGGTCCTGGCTCCTTCGCTTTGGGAGCTGTTGCTGCAGTTGGGCATGTTGGCCGGAGAGTGCTTCTCGGGCCGCGAAATGTAACCTTGCAGGTACCTCTCAGGTATCCATGCCCAAAGAAAGCCCCCAGACCCAAATGGAGAGGGGCTGCTTGGGGGCCCCCTGGGGGCCCTTCAGGCCAGCTAGGTCTTTGTGTCCTGCCTCCTTCGCTTTGGGAGCTGTTGCTGCAGTTGGGCATGTTGGCCGGAGAGTGCTTCTCGGGCCTCGAACTGCAACCTTGCAGGAATCTCACAGGTTCCCGGCCAAACAAAAGCCCCCAGACTCAAATGGAGAGGGGCTGCTTGGGGGCCCCCTGGGGGCCCTTCAGGCCAGCTAGGTCTTTGGGTCCTGGCTCCTTCGGTTTGGGAGCTGTTGCTGCAGTTGGGCATGTTGGCCGGAGAGTGCTTCTCGGGCCGCGAACTGCAACCTTGCAGGAATCTCCCAGGTTCCCCGCCCAACGAAAGCCCCCAGACCCAAATTGAGAGGGGCTGCTTGGGGGCCCCCTGGGGGCCCTTCAGGCCAGCTAGGTCTTTGGGTCCTGGCTCATTCGGTTTGGGAGCTGTTGCTGCAGTTGGGCATGTTGGCCGGAGAGTGCTTCTCGGGCCTCGAACTGCAACCTTGCAGGAATCTCACAGGTTCCCGGCCCAACAAAAGCCCCCAGACCCAAATGGAGAGGGGCTGCTTGGGGGCCCCCTGGGGGCCCTTCAGGCCAGCTAGGTCTTTGGGTCCTGGCTCCTTCGCTTTGGGAGCTGTTGCTGCAGTTGGGCATGTTGGCCGGAGAGTGCTTCTCGGGCCGCGAACTGCAACCTTGCAGGAATCTCCCAGGTTCCATGCCCAACGAAAGACCCCAGACCCAAATGGAGATGGGCTGCTTGGGGGCCCCCTGGGGGCCCTTCAGGCCAGCTAGGTCTTTGGGTCCTGGCTCCTTCGCTTTGGGAGCTGTTGCTGCAGTTGGGCATGTTGGCCGGAGAGTGCTTCTCGGGCCGGGAACTGTAACCTTGCAGGTACCTCTCAGGTATACATGCCCAACGAAAGCCCCCAGACCCAAATTGAGAGGGGCTGCTTGGGGCCCCCTGGGGGCCCTTCAGGCCAGCTAGGTCTTTGGGTCCTGGCTCCTTCGCTTTGGGAGCTGTTGCTGCAGTTGGGCATGTTGGCCGGAGAGTGCTTCTCGGGACGCGAACTGCAACCTTGCAGGATTCTCCCAGGTTCCATGCCCAACGAAAGCCCCCAGACCCAAATTGAGAGGGGCTTCTTGGGGGCCCCCTGGGGGCCCTTCAGGCCAGCTAGGTCTTTGGGTCCTGGCTCCTTCGGTTTGGGAGCTGTTGCTGCAGTTGGGCATGTTGGCCGGAGAGTGCTTCTCGGGCCGCGAACTGCAACCTTGCAGGAATCTCCCAGGTTCCCGGCCCAACGAAAGCCCCCAGACCCAAATGGAGAGGAGCTCCTTGGGGGCCCCCTGGGGGCCCTTCAGGCCAGCTAGGTCTTTGGGTCCTGGCTCCTTCGGTTAGGGAGCTGTTGCTGCAGTTGAGCATGTTGTCCGGAGAGTGCTTCTCGGGCCGCGAACTGCAACCTTGCAGGAATCTCCCAGGTTCCATGCCCAACGAAAGCCCCCAGACCCAAATGGAGAGGGGCTGCTTGGGGGCCCCCTGGGGGCCCTTCAGGCCAGCTAGGTCTTTGGGTCCTGGCTCCTTCGCTTTGGGAGCTGTTGCTGCAGTTGGGCATGTTGGCCGGAGAGTGCTTCTCGGGCCGCGAACTGCAACCTTGCAGGTACCTCCCAGGTTCCCGGCCCAACGAAAGCCCCCAGACCCAAATTGAGAGGGGCTGCTTGGGGCCCCCTGGGGGCCCTTCAGGCCAGCTAGGTCTTTGGGTCCTGGCTCCTTCGCTTTGGGAGCTGTTGCTGCAGTTGGGCATGTTGGCCGGAGAGTGCTTCTCGGGCCGCGAACTGCAACCTTGCAGGTACCTGCCAGGTTCCCGGCCCAACGAAAGCCCCCAGACCCAAATGGAGAGGGGCTGCTTGGGGGGCCCCTGGGGGCCCTTCAGGCCAGCTAGGTCTTTGGGTCCTGGCTCCTTCGCTTTGGGAGCTGTTGCTGCAGTTGGGCATGTTGGCCGGAGAGTGCTTCTCGGGCCGCGAACTGCAACCTTGCAGGTACCTCCCAGGTTCCCGGCCCAACGAAAGCCCCCAGACCCAAATGGAGAGGGGCTGCTTGGGGGCCCCCTGGGGGCCCTTCAGGCCAGCTAGGTCTTTGGGTCCTGGCTCCTTCGGTTTGGGAGCTGTTGCTGCAGTTGTGCATGTTGGCCGGAGAGTGCTTCTCGGGCCGCGAACTGCAACCTTGCATGAATCTCCCAGGTTCCCCGCCCAACGAAAGCCCCCAGACCCAAATGGAGAGGGGCTGCTTGGGGACCCCCTGGGGGCACTTCAGGCCAGCTAGGTCTTTGGGTCCTGGCTCCTTCGCTTTGGGAGCTGTTGCTGCAGTTGGGCATGTTGGCCGGAGAGTGCTTCTCGGGCCGCGAACTGCAACCTTGCAGGTACCTCCCAGGTTCCCGGCCCAACAAAAGCCCCCAGACCCAAATGGAGAGGGGCTGCTTGGGGGCCCCCTGGGGGCCCTTCAGGCCAGCTAGGTCTTTGGGTCCTGGCTCCTTCGGTTTGGGAGCTGTTGCTGCAGTTGGGCATGTTGGCCGGAGAGTGCTTCTCGGGCCGCGAACTGCAACCTTGCAGGTACCTGCCAGGTTCCCGGCCCAACGAAAACCCCCAGACCCAAAAGGAGAGGGGCTGCTTGGGGACCCCCTGGAGGCCCTTCAGGCCAGCTAGGTCTTTGGGTCCTGGCTCCTTCGGTTTGGGAGCTGTTGCTGCAGTTGGGCATGTTGGGGGGAGAGTGCTTCTCGGGCCGCGAACTGCAACCTTGAAGGAATCTCCCAGGTTCCCGGCCCAACGAAAGCCCCCAGACCCAAATGGAGAGGGGCTGCTTGGGGGGCCCCTGGGGGCCCTTCAGGCCAGCTAGGTCTTTGGGTCCTGGCTCATTCGGTTTGGGAGCTGTTGCTGCAGTTGGGCATGTTGGCCGGAGAGTGCTTCTCGGGCCGCGAACTGCAACCTTGCAGGAATCTCCCAGGTTCCATGCCCAACGAAAGCCCCCAGACCCAAATGGAGAGGGGCTGCTTGGTGGCCCCCTGGGGGCCCTTCAGGCCAGCTAGGTCTTTGGGTCCTGGCTCCTTCGCTTTGGGAGCTGTTGCTGCAGTTGGGCATGTTGGGCGGAGAGTGCTTCTCGGGCCGCGAACTGCAACCTTGCAGGATTCTCCTTGGTTCCTGGCCCAACGAAAGCCCCCAGACCCAAATTGAGAGGGGCTGCTTGGGGGCCCCCTGGGGGCCCTTCAGGCCAGCTAGGTCTTTGTGTCCTGGCTCCTTCGCTTTGGGAGCTGTTGCTGCAGTTGGACATGTTGGCCGGAGAGTGCTTCTAGGGCCGCGAACTTCAACCTTGCAGGAATCTCCCAGGTTCCCGGCCCAACAAAAGCCCCCAGACCCAAATTGAGAGGGGCTGCTTGGGGGCCCCCTGGGGGCCCTTCAGGCCAGCTAGGTCTTTGGGTCCTGGCTCCTTCGCTTTGGGAGCTGTTGCTGCAGTTGGGCATGTTGGCCGGAGAGTGCTTCTCGGGCCGCGAACTGCAACCTTGCAGGATTCTCCCAGGTTCCATGCCCAACAAAAGCCCCCAGACCCAAATGGAGAGGGGCTGCTTGGGGGCCCCCTGGGGGCCCTTCAGGCCAGCTAGGTCTTTGGGTCCTGGCTCCTTCGGTTTGGGAGCTGTTGCTGCAGTTGGGCATGTTGGCCGGAGAGTGCTTCTCGGGCCGCGAACTGCAACCTTGCAGGTACCTCCCAGGTTCCCGGCCCAACAAAAGCCCCCAGACCCAAATGGAGAGGGGCTGCTTGGGGGCCCCCTGGGGGCCCTTCAGGCCAGCTAGGTCTTTGGGTCCTGGCTCCTTCGCTTTGGGAGCTGTTGCTGCAGTTGGGCATGTTGGCCGGAGAGTGCTTCTCGGGCCGCGAACTGCAACCTTGCAGGTACCTCCCAGGTTCCCGGCCCAACAAAAGCCCCCAGACCCAAATGGAGAGGGGCTGCTTGGGGGCCCCCTGGGGGCCCTTCAGGCCAGCTAGGTCTTTGGGTCCTGGCTCCTTCGCTTTGGGAGCTGTTGCTGCAGTTGGGCATGTTGGCCGGAGAGTGCTTCTCGGGCCGCGAACTGCAACCTTGCAGGTACCTGCCAGGTTCCCGGTCCAACGAAAACCCCCAGACCCAAAAGGAGAGGGGCTGCTAGGGGGGCCCCTGGGGCCCCTTCAGGCCAGCTAGGTCTTTGGGTCCTGGCTCCTTCGGTTTGGGAGCTGTTGCTGCAGTTGGGCATGTTGGGGGGAGAGTGCTTCTCGGGCCGCGAACTGCAACCTTGCAGGAATCTCCCAGGTTCCCGGCCCAACAAAAGCCCCCAGACCCAAATTGAGAGGGGCTGCTTGGTGGCCCCCTGGGGGCCCTTCAGGCCAGCTAGGTCTTTGGGTCCTGGCTCCTTCGCTTTGGGAGCTGTTGCTGCAGTTGGGCATGTTGGCCGGAGAGTGCTTCTCGGGCCGCGAACTGCAAACTTGCAGGTACCTCCCAGGTTCCCGGCCCAACGAAAGCCCCCAGACCCAAATGGAGAGGAGCTCCTTGGGGGCCCCCTGGGGGCCCTTCAGGCCAGCTAGGTCTTTGGGTCCTGGCTCCTTCGGTTTGGGAGCTGTTGCTGCAGTTGGGCATGTTGGGCGGAGAGTGCTTCTCGGGCCGCGAACTGCAACCTTGCAGGATTCTCCTTGTTTCCTGGCCCAACGAAAGCCCCCAGACCCAAATTGAGAGGGGCTGCTTGGGGGCCCCCTGGGGGCCCTTCAGGCCAGCTAGGTCTTTGTGTCCTGGCTCCTTCGCTTTGGGAGCTGTTGCTGCAGTTGGACATGTTGGCCGGAGAGTGCTTCTCGGGCCGCGAACTTCAACCTTGCAGGAATCTCCCAGGTTCCCGGCCCAACAAAAGCCCCCAGACCCAAATGGAGAGGGGCTGCTTGGGGGCCCCCTGGGGGCCCTTCAGGCCAGCTAGGTCTTTGGGTCCTGGCTCCTTCGCTTTGGGAGCTGTTGCTGCAGTTGGGCATGTTGGCCGGAGAGTGCTTCTCGGGCCGCGAACTGCAACCTTGCAGGATTCTCCCAGGTTCCATGCCCAACGAAAGCCCCCAGACCCAAATGGAGAGGGGCTGCTTGGGGGCCCCCTGGGGGCCCTTCAGGCCAGCTAGGTCTTTGGGTCCTGGCTCCTTCGCTTTGGGAGCTGTTGCTGCAGTTGGGCATGTTGGCCGGAGAGTGCTTCTCGGGCCGCGAACTGCAACCTTGCAGGTACCTCCCAGGTTCCCGGCCCAACAAAAGCCCCCAGACCCAAATGGAGAGGGGCTGCTTGGGGGCCCCCTGGGGGCCCTTCAGGCCAGCTAGGTCTTTGGGTCCTGGCTCCTTCGGTTTGGGAGCTGTTGCTGCAGTTGGGCATGTTGGCCGGAGAGTGCTTCTCGGGCCGCGAACTGCAACCTTGCAGGTACCTGCCAGGTTCCCGGCCCAACGAAAACCCCCAGACCCAAAAGGAGAGGGGCTGCTTGGGGGGCCCCTGGGGCCCCTTCAGGCCAGCTAGGTCTTTGGGTCCTGGCTCCTTCGGTTTGGGAGCTGTTGCTGCAGTTGGGCATGTTGAAGGGAGAGTGCTTCTCGGGCCGCGAACTGCAACCTTGAAGGAATCTCCCAGGTTCCCGGCCCAACGAAAGCCCCCAGACCCAAATGGAGAGGGGCTGCTTGGGGGCCCCCTGGGGGCCCTTCAGGCCAGCTAGGTCTTTGGGTCCTGGCTCCTTCGGTTTGGGAGCTGTTGCTGCAGTTGAGCATGTTGGGCGGAGAGTGCTTCTCGGGCCGCGAACTGCAACCTTGCAGGAATCTCCCAGGTTCCCGGCCCAACAAAAGCCCCCAGACCCAAATTGAGAGGGGCTGCTTGGGGGCCCCCTGGGGGCCCTTCAGGCCAGCTAGGTCTTTGGGTCCTGGCTCCTTCGGTTTGGGAGCTGTTGCTGCAGTTGGGCATGTTGGCCGGAGAGTGCTTCTCGGGCCGCGAACTGCAACCTTGCAGGAATCTCCCAGGTTCCATGCCCCACGAAAGCCCCCAGACATAAATGGAGAGGGGCTGCTTGGGGGCCCCCTGGGGCCCCTTCAGGCCAGCTAGGTCTTTGGGTCCTGGCTCCTTCGGTTTGGGAGCTGTTGCTGCAGTTGGGCATGTTGGCCGGAGAGTGCTTCTCGGGCCGCGAACTGCAACCTTGCAGGATTCTCCCACGTTCCCGGCCCAACAAAAGCCCCCAGACCCAAATGGAGAGGGGCTGCTTGGGGGCCCCCTGGGGGCCCTTCAGGCCAGCTAGGTCTTTGGGTCCTGGCTCCTTCGCTTTGGGAGCTGTTGCTGCAGTTGGGCATGTTGGCCGGAGAGTGCTTCTCGGGCCGCGAACTGCAACCTTGCAGGTACCTGCCAGGTTCCCGGCCCAACGAAAACCCCCAGACCCAAAAGGAGAGGGGCTGCTTGGGGGGCCCCTGGGGCCCCTTCAGGCCAGCTAGGTCTTTGGGTCCTGGCTCCTTCGGTTTGGGAGCTGTTGCTGCAGTTGGGCATGTTGGGGGGAGAGTGCTTCTCGGGCCGCGAACTGCAACCTTGCAGGAATCTCCCAGGTTCCCGGCCCAACAAAAGCCCCCAGACCCAAATTGAGAGGGGCTGCTTGTGGGCCCCCTGGGGGCCCTTCAGGCCAGCTAGGTCTTTGTGTCCTGCCTCCTTCGCTTTGGGAGCTGTTGCTGCAGTTGGGCATGTTGGCCGGAGAGTGCTTCTCGGGCCTCGAACTGCAACCTTGCAGGAATCTCCCAGGTTCCCGGCCAAACAAAAGCCCCCAGACTCAAATGGAGAGGGGCTGCTTGGGGGCCCCCTGGGGGCCCTTCAGGCCAGCTAGGTCTTTGGGTCCTGGCTCCTTCGGTTTGGGAGCTGTTGCTGCAGTTGGGCATGTTGGCCGGAGAGTGCTTCTCGGGCCGCGAACTGCAACCTTGCAGGAATCTCCCAGGTTCCATGCCCAACGAAAGCCCCCAGACCCAAATTGAGAGGGGCTGCTTGGGGGCCCCCTGGGGGCCCTTCAGGCCAGCTAGGTCTTTGGGTCCTGGCTCCTTCGCTTTGGGAGCTGTTGCTGCAGTTGGGCATGTTGGCCGGAGAGTGCTTCTCGGGCCGAGAACTGCAACCTTGCAGGAATCTCCCAGGTTCCCCGCCCAACGAAAGCCCCCAGACCCAAATTGAGAGGGGCTGCTTGGGGGCCCCCTGGGGGCCCTTCAGGCCAGCTAGGTCTTTGGGTCCTGGCTCATTCGGTTTGGGAGCTGTTGCTGCAGTTGGGCATGTTGGCCGGAGAGTGCTTCTCGGGCCTCGAACTGCAACCTTGCAGGAATCTCACAGGTTCCCGGCCCAACAAAAGCCCCCAGACCCAAATGGAGAGGGGCTGCTTGGGGGCCCCCTGGGGGCCCTTCAGGCCAGCTAGCTCTTTGGGTCCTGGCTCCTTCGCTTTGGGAGCTGTTGCTGCAGTTGAGCATGTTGGCCGGAGAGTGCTTCTCGGGCCGCGAACTGCAACCTTGCAGGTACATCTCAGGTATCCATGCCCAACGAAAGCCCCCAGACCCAAATGGAGAGGGGCTGCTTGGGGGCCCCCTGGGGGCCCTTCAGGCCAGCTAGGTCTTTGGGTCCTGGCTCCTTCGCTTTGGGAGCTGTTGCTGCAGTTGGGCATGTTGGCCGGAGAGTGCTTCTCGGGCCGCGAACTGCAACCTTGCAGGAATCTCCCAGGTTCCATGCCCAACGAAAGACCCCAGACCCAAATGGAGATGGGCTGCTTGGGGGCCCCCTGGGGGCCCTTCAGGCCAGCTAGGTCTTTGGGTCCTGGCTCCTTCGCTTTGGGAGCTGTTGCTGCAGTTGGGCATGTTGGCCGGAGAGTGCTTCTCGGGCCGGGAACTGTAACCTTGCAGGTACCTCTCAGGTATACATGCCCAACGAAAGCCCCCAGACCCAAATTGAGAGGGGCTGCTTGGGGCCCCCTGGGGGCCCTTCAGGCCAGCTAGGTCTTTGGGTCCTGGCTCCTCCGCTTTGGGAGCTGTTGCTGCAGTTGGGCATGTTGGCCGGAGAGTGCTTCTCGGGACGCGAACTGCAACCTTGCAGGATTCTCCCAGGTTCCATGCCCAACGAAAGCCCCCAGACCCAAATTGAGAGGGGCTTCTTGGGGGCCCCCTGGGGGCCCTTCAGGCCAGCTAGGTCTTTGGGTCCTGGCTCCTTCGGTTTGGGAGCTGTTGCTGCAGTTGGGCATGTTGGCCGGAGAGTGCTTCTCGGGCCGCGAACTGCAACCTTGCAGGATTCTCCCACGTTCCCGGCCCAACGAAAGCCCCCAGACCCAAATGGAGAGGGGCTGCTTGGGGGCCCCCTGGGGGCCCTTCAGGCCAGCTAGGTCTTTGGGTCCTGGCTCCTTCGCTTTGGGAGCTGTTGCTGCAGTTGGGCATGTTGGCCGGAGAGTGCTTCTCGGGCCGCGAACTGCAACCTTGCAGGTACCTGCCAGGTTCCCGGCCCAACGAAAACCCCCAGACCCAAAAGGAGAGGGGCTGCTTGGGGGGCCCCTGGGGCCCCTTCAGGCCAGCTAGGTCTTTGGGTCCTGGCTCCTTCGGTTTGGGAGCTGTTGCTGCAGTTGGGCATGTTGGGGGGAGAGTGCTTCTCGGGCCGCGAACTGCAACCTTGCAGGAATCTCCCAGGTTCCCGGCCCAACAAAAGCCCCCAGACCCAAATTGAGAGGGGCTGCTTGGGGGCCCCCTGGGGGCCCTTCAGGCCACCTAGCTCTTTGGGTCCTGGCTCCTTCGCTTTGGGAGCTGTTGCTGCAGTTGGGCATGTTGGCCGGAGAGTGCTTCTCGCGCCGCGAACTGCAACCTTGCAGGTACCTCCCAGGTTCCCGGCCCAACGAAAGCCCCCAGACCCAAATTGAGAGGGGCTGCTTGGGGGCCCCCTGGGGGCCCTTCAGGCCAGCTAGGTCTTTGGGTCCTGGCTCCTTCGGTTTGGGAGCTGTTGCTGCAGTTGGGCATGTTGGCCGGAGAGTGCTTCTCGGGCCGCGAACTGCAACCTTGCAGGAATCTCCCAGGTTCCATGCCCCACGAAAGCCCCCAGACATAAATGGAGAGGGGCTGCTTGGGGGCCCCCGGGGGCCCCTTCAGGCCAGCTAGGTCTTTGGGTCCTGGCTCCTTCGGTTTGGGAGCTGTTGCTGCAGTTGGGCATGTTGGCCGGAGAGTGCTTCTCGGGCCGCGAACTGCAACCTTGCAGGATTCTCCCAGGTTCCCGGCCCAACGAAAGCCCCCAGACCCAAATTGAGAGGGGCTGCTTGGGGGCCCCCTGGGGGCCCTTCAGGCCAGCTAGGTCTTTGGGTCCTGGCTCCTTCGCTTTGGGAGCTGTTGCTGCAGTTGGGCATGTTGGCCGGAGAGTGCTTCTCGGGCCGCGAACTGCAACCTTGCAGGAATCTCCCAGGTTCCCGGCCCAACGAAAGCCCCCAGACCCAAATGGAGAGGGGCTGCTTGGGGGCCCCCTGGGGGCCCTTCAGGCCAGCTAGGTCTTTGGGTCCTGGCTCCTTCGCTTTGGGAGCTGTTGCTGCAGTTGGGCATGTTGGCCGGAGAGTGCTTCTCGGGCCGCGAAATGTAACCTTGCAGGTACCTCTCAGGTATCCATGCCCAAAGAAAGCCCCCAGACCCAAATGGAGAGGGGCTGCTTGGGGGCCCCCTGGGGGCCCTTCAGGCCAGCTAGGTCTTTGTGTCCTGCCTCCTTCGCTTTGGGAGCTGTTGCTGCAGTTGGGCATGTTGGCCGGAGAGTGCTTCTCGGGCCTCGAACTGCAACCTTGCAGGAATCTCACAGGTTCCCGGCCAAACAAAAGCCCCCAGACTCAAATGGAGAGGGGCTGCTTGGGGGCCCCCTGGGGGCCCTTCAGGCCAGCTAGGTCTTTGGGTCCTGGCTCCTTCGGTTTGGGAGCTGTTGCTGCAGTTGGGCATGTTGGCCGGAGAGTGCTTCTCGGGCCGCGAACTGCAACCTTGCAGGAATCTCCCAGGTTCCCCGCCCAACGAAAGCCCCCAGACCCAAATTGAGAGGGGCTGCTTGGGGGCCCCCTGGGGGCCCTTCAGGCCAGCTAGGTCTTTGGGTCCTGGCTCATTCGGTTTGGGAGCTGTTGCTGCAGTTGGGCATGTTGGCCGGAGAGTGCTTCTCGGGCCTCGAACTGCAACCTTGCAGGAATCTCACAGGTTCCCGGCCCAACAAAAGCCCCCAGACCCAAATGGAGAGGGGCTGCTTGGGGGCCCCCTGGGGGCCCTTCAGGCCAGCTAGGTCTTTGGGTCCTGGCTCCTTCGCTTTGGGAGCTGTTGCTGCAGTTGGGCATGTTGGCCGGAGAGTGCTTCTCGGGCCGCGAACTGCAACCTTGCAGGAATCTCCCAGGTTCCATGCCCAACGAAAGACCCCAGACCCAAATGGAGATGGGCTGCTTGGGGGCCCCCTGGGGGCCCTTCAGGCCAGCTAGGTCTTTGGGTCCTGGCTCCTTCGCTTTGGGAGCTGTTGCTGCAGTTGGGCATGTTGGCCGGAGAGTGCTTCTCGGGCCGGGAACTGTAACCTTGCAGGTACCTCTCAGGTATACATGCCCAACGAAAGCCCCCAGACCCAAATTGAGAGGGGCTGCTTGGGGCCCCCTGGGGGCCCTTCAGGCCAGCTAGGTCTTTGGGTCCTGGCTCCTTCGCTTTGGGAGCTGTTGCTGCAGTTGGGCATGTTGGCCGGAGAGTGCTTCTCGGGACGCGAACTGCAACCTTGCAGGATTCTCCCAGGTTCCATGCCCAACGAAAGCCCCCAGACCCAAATTGAGAGGGGCTTCTTGGGGGCCCCCTGGGGGCCCTTCAGGCCAGCTAGGTCTTTGGGTCCTGGCTCCTTCGGTTTGGGAGCTGTTGCTGCAGTTGGGCATGTTGGCCGGAGAGTGCTTCTCGGGCCGCGAACTGCAACCTTGCAGGAATCTCCCAGGTTCCCGGCCCAACGAAAGCCCCCAGACCCAAATGGAGAGGAGCTCCTTGGGGGCCCCCTGGGGGCCCTTCAGGCCAGCTAGGTCTTTGGGTCCTGGCTCCTTCGGTTAGGGAGCTGTTGCTGCAGTTGAGCATGTTGTCCGGAGAGTGCTTCTCGGGCCGCGAACTGCAACCTTGCAGGAATCTCCCAGGTTCCATGCCCAACGAAAGCCCCCAGACCCAAATGGAGAGGGGCTGCTTGGGGGCCCCCTGGGGGCCCTTCAGGCCAGCTAGGTCTTTGGGTCCTGGCTCCTTCGCTTTGGGAGCTGTTGCTGCAGTTGGGCATGTTGGCCGGAGAGTGCTTCTCGGGCCGCGAACTGCAACCTTGCAGGTACCTCCCAGGTTCCCGGCCCAACGAAAGCCCCCAGACCCAAATTGAGAGGGGCTGCTTGGGGCCCCCTGGGGGCCCTTCAGGCCAGCTAGGTCTTTGGGTCCTGGCTCCTTCGCTTTGGGAGCTGTTGCTGCAGTTGGGCATGTTGGCCGGAGAGTGCTTCTCGGGCCGCGAACTGCAACCTTGCAGGTACCTGCCAGGTTCCCGGCCCAACGAAAGCCCCCAGACCCAAATGGAGAGGGGCTGCTTGGGGGGCCCCTGGGGGCCCTTCAGGCCAGCTAGGTCTTTGGGTCCTGGCTCCTTCGCTTTGGGAGCTGTTGCTGCAGTTGGGCATGTTGGCCGGAGAGTGCTTCTCGGGCCGCGAACTGCAACCTTGCAGGTACCTCCCAGGTTCCCGGCCCAACGAAAGCCCCCAGACCCAAATGGAGAGGGGCTGCTTGGGGGCCCCCTGGGGGCCCTTCAGGCCAGCTAGGTCTTTGGGTCCTGGCTCCTTCGGTTTGGGAGCTGTTGCTGCAGTTGTGCATGTTGGCCGGAGAGTGCTTCTCGGGCCGCGAACTGCAACCTTGCATGAATCTCCCAGGTTCCCCGCCCAACGAAAGCCCCCAGACCCAAATGGAGAGGGGCTGCTTGGGGACCCCCTGGGGGCACTTCAGGCCAGCTAGGTCTTTGGGTCCTGGCTCCTTCGCTTTGGGAGCTGTTGCTGCAGTTGGGCATGTTGGCCGGAGAGTGCTTCTCGGGCCGCGAACTGCAACCTTGCAGGTACCTCCCAGGTTCCCGGCCCAACAAAAGCCCCCAGACCCAAATGGAGAGGGGCTGCTTGGGGGCCCCCTGGGGGCCCTTCAGGCCAGCTAGGTCTTTGGGTCCTGGCTCCTTCGGTTTGGGAGCTGTTGCTGCAGTTGGGCATGTTGGCCGGAGAGTGCTTCTCGGGCCGCGAACTGCAACCTTGCAGGTACCTGCCAGGTTCCCGGCCCAACGAAAACCCCCAGACCCAAAAGGAGAGGGGCTGCTTGGGGACCCCCTGGAGGCCCTTCAGGCCAGCTAGGTCTTTGGGTCCTGGCTCCTTCGCTTTGGGAGCTGTTGCTGCAGTTGGGCATGTTGGGGGGAGAGTGCTTCTCGGGCCGCGAACTGCAACCTTGAAGGAATCTCCCAGGTTCCCGGCCCAACGAAAGCCCCCAGACCCAAATGGAGAGGGGCTGCTTGGGGGGCCCCTGGGGGCCCTTCAGGCCAGCTAGGTCTTTGGGTCCTGGCTCATTCGGTTTGGGAGCTGTTGCTGCAGTTGGGCATGTTGGCCGGAGAGTGCTTCTCGGGCCGCGAACTGCAACCTTGCAGGAATCTCCCAGGTTCCATGCCCAACGAAAGCCCCCAGACCCAAATGGAGAGGGGCTGCTTGGTGGCCCCCTGGGGGCCCTTCAGGCCAGCTAGGTCTTTGGGTCCTGGCTCCTTCGCTTTGGGAGCTGTTGCTGCAGTTGGGCATGTTGGGCGGAGAGTGCTTCTCGGGCCGCGAACTGCAACCTTGCAGGATTCTCCTTGGTTCCTGGCCCAACGAAAGCCCCCAGACCCAAATTGAGAGGGGCTGCTTGGGGGCCCCCTGGGGGCCCTTCAGGCCAGCTAGGTCTTTGTGTCCTGGCTCCTTCGCTTTGGGAGCTGTTGCTGCAGTTGGACATGTTGGCCGGAGAGTGCTTCTCGGGCCGCGAACTTCAACCTTGCAGGAATCTCCCAGGTTCCCGGCCCAACAAAAGCCCCCAGACCCAAATTGAGAGGGGCTGCTTGGGGGCCCCCTGGGGGCCCTTCAGGCCAGCTAGGTCTTTGGGTCCTGGCTCCTTCGCTTTGGGAGCTGTTGCTGCAGTTGGGCATGTTGGCCGGAGAGTGCTTCTCGGGCCGCGAACTGCAACCTTGCAGGATTCTCCCAGGTTCCATGCCCAACAAAAGCCCCCAGACCCAAATGGAGAGGGGCTGCTTGGGGGCCCCCTGGGGGCCCTTCAGGCCAGCTAGGTCTTTGGGTCCTGGCTCCTTCGGTTTGGGAGCTGTTGCTGCAGTTGGGCATGTTGGCCGGAGAGTGCTTCTCGGGCCGCGAACTGCAACCTTGCAGGTACCTCCCAGGTTCCCGGCCCAACAAAAGCCCCCAGACCCAAATGGAGAGGGGCTGCTTGGGGGCCCCCTGGGGGCCCTTCAGGCCAGCTAGGTCTTTGGGTCCTGGCTCCTTCGCTTTGGGAGCTGTTGCTGCAGTTGGGCATGTTGGCCGGAGAGTGCTTCTCGGGCCGCGAACTGCAACCTTGCAGGTACCTCCCAGGTTCCCGGCCCAACAAAAGCCCCCAGACCCAAATGGAGAGGGGCTGCTTGGGGGCCCCCTGGGGGCCCTTCAGGCCAGCTAGGTCTTTGGGTCCTGGCTCCTTCGCTTTGGGAGCTGTTGCTGCAGTTGGGCATGTTGGCCGGAGAGTGCTTCTCGGGCCGCGAACTGCAACCTTGCAGGTACCTGCCAGGTTCCCGGTCCAACGAAAACCCCCAGACCCAAAAGGAGAGGGGCTGCTAGGGGGGCCCCTGGGGCCCCTTCAGGCCAGCTAGGTCTTTGGGTCCTGGCTCCTTCGGTTTGGGAGCTGTTGCTGCAGTTGGGCATGTTGGGGGGAGAGTGCTTCTCGGGCCGCGAACTGCAACCTTGCAGGAATCTCCCAGGTTCCCGGCCCAACAAAAGCCCCCAGACCCAAATTGAGAGGGGCTGCTTGGTGGCCCCCTGGGGGCCCTTCAGGCCAGCTAGGTCTTTGGGTCCTGGCTCCTTCGGTTTGGGAGCTGTTGCTGCAGTTGGGCATGTTGGCCGGAGAGTGCTTCTCGGGCCGCGAACTGCAAACTTGCAGGTACCTCCCAGGTTCCCGGCCCAACGAAAGCCCCCAGACCCAAATGGAGAGGAGCTCCTTGGGGGCCCCCTGGGGGCCCTTCAGGCCAGCTAGGTCTTTGGGTCCTGGCTCCTTCGGTTTGGGAGCTGTTGCTGCAGTTGGGCATGTTGGGCGGAGAGTGCTTCTCGGGCCGCGAACTGCAACCTTGCAGGATTCTCCTTGTTTCCTGGCCCAACGAAAGCCCCCAGACCCAAATTGAGAGGGGCTGCTTGGGGGCCCCCTGGGGGCCCTTCAGGCCAGCTAGGTCTTTGTGTCCTGGCTCCTTCGCTTTGGGAGCTGTTGCTGCAGTTGGACATGTTGGCCGGAGAGTGCTTCTCGGGCCGCGAACTTCAACCTTGCAGGAATCTCCCAGGTTCCCGGCCCAACAAAAGCCCCCAGACCCAAATGGAGAGGGGCTGCTTGGGGGCCCCCTGGGGGCCCTTCAGGCCAGCTAGGTCTTTGGGTCCTGGCTCCTTCGCTTTGGGAGCTGTTGCTGCAGTTGGGCATGTTGGCCGGAGAGTGCTTCTCGGGCCGCGAACTGCAACCTTGCAGGATTCTCCCAGGTTCCATGCCCAACGAAAGCCCCCAGACCCAAATGGAGAGGGGCTGCTTGGGGGCCCCCTGGGGGCCCTTCAGGCCAGCTAGGTCTTTGGGTCCTGGCTCCTTCGCTTTGGGAGCTGTTGCTGCAGTTGGGCATGTTGGCCGGAGAGTGCTTCTCGGGCCGCGAACTGCAACCTTGCAGGTACCTCCCAGGTTCCCGGCCCAACAAAAGCCCCCAGACCCAAATGGAGAGGGGCTGCTTGGGGGCCCCCTGGGGGCCCTTCAGGCCAGCTAGGTCTTTGGGTCCTGGCTCCTTCGGTTTGGGAGCTGTTGCTGCAGTTGGGCATGTTGGCCGGAGAGTGCTTCTCGGGCCGCGAACTGCAACCTTGCAGGTACCTGCCAGGTTCCCGGCCCAACGAAAACCCCCAGACCCAAAAGGAGAGGGGCTGCTTGGGGGGCCCCTGGGGCCCCTTCAGGCCAGCTAGGTCTTTGGGTCCTGGCTCCTTCGGTTTGGGAGCTGTTGCTGCAGTTGGGCATGTTGAAGGGAGAGTGCTTCTCGGGCCGCGAACTGCAACCTTGAAGGAATCTCCCAGGTTCCCGGCCCAACGAAAGCCCCCAGACCCAAATGGAGAGGGGCTGCTTGGGGGCCCCCTGGGGGCCCTTCAGGCCAGCTAGGTCTTTGGGTCCTGGCTCCTTCGGTTTGGGAGCTGTTGCTGCAGTTGAGCATGTTGGCCGGAGAGTGCTTCTCGGGCCGCGAACTGCAACCTTGCAGGAATCTCCCAGGTTCCCGGCCCAACAAAAGCCCCCAGACCCAAATTGAGAGGGGCTGCTTGGGGGCCCCCTGGGGGCCCTTCAGGCCAGCTAGGTCTTTGGGTCCTGGCTCCTTCGGTTTGGGAGCTGTTGCTGCAGTTGGGCATGTTGGCCGGAGAGTGCTTCTCGGGCCGCGAACTGCAACCTTGCAGGAATCTCCCAGGTTCCATGCCCCACGAAAGCCCCCAGACATAAATGGAGAGGGGCTGCTTGGGGGCCCCCTGGGGCCCCTTCAGGCCAGCTAGGTCTTTGGGTCCTGGCTCCTTCGGTTTGGGAGCTGTTGCTGCAGTTGGGCATGTTGGCCGGAGAGTGCTTCTCGGGCCGCGAACTGCAACCTTGCAGGATTCTCCCACGTTCCCGGCCCAACAAAAGCCCCCAGACCCAAATGGAGAGGGGCTGCTTGGGGGCCCCCTGGGGGCCCTTCAGGCCAGCTAGGTCTTTGGGTCCTGGCTCCTTCGCTTTGGGAGCTGTTGCTGCAGTTGGGCATGTTGGCCGGAGAGTGCTTCTCGGGCCGCGAACTGCAACCTTGCAGGTACCTGCCAGGTTCCCGGCCCAACGAAAACCCCCAGACCCAAAAGGAGAGGGGCTGCTTGGGGGGCCCCTGGGGCCCCTTCAGGCCAGCTAGGTCTTTGGGTCCTGGCTCCTTCGGTTTGGGAGCTGTTGCTGCAGTTGGGCATGTTGGGGGGAGAGTGCTTCTCGGGCCGCGAACTGCAACCTTGCAGGAATCTCCCAGGTTCCCGGCCCAACAAAAGCCCCCAGACCCAAATTGAGAGGGGCTGCTTGTGGGCCCCCTGGGGGCCCTTCAGGCCAGCTAGGTCTTTGTGTCCTGCCTCCTTCGCTTTGGGAGCTGTTGCTGCAGTTGGGCATGTTGGCCGGAGAGTGCTTCTCGGGCCTCGAACTGCAACCTTGCAGGAATCTCCCAGGTTCCCGGCCAAACAAAAGCCCCCAGACTCAAATGGAGAGGGGCTGCTTGGGGGCCCCCTGGGGGCCCTTCAGGCCAGCTAGGTCTTTGGGTCCTGGCTCCTTCGGTTTGGGAGCTGTTGCTGCAGTTGGGCATGTTGGCCGGAGAGTGCTTCTCGGGCCGCGAACTGCAACCTTGCAGGAATCTCCCAGGTTCCATGCCCAACGAAAGCCCCCAGACCCAAATTGAGAGGGGCTGCTTGGGGGCCCCCTGGGGGCCCTTCAGGCCAGCTAGGTCTTTGGGTCCTGGCTCCTTCGCTTTGGGAGCTGTTGCTGCAGTTGGGCATGTTGGCCGGAGAGTGCTTCTCGGGCCGAGAACTGCAACCTTGCAGGAATCTCCCAGGTTCCCCGCCCAACGAAAGCCCCCAGACCCAAATTGAGAGGGGCTGCTTGGGGGCCCCCTGGGGGCCCTTCAGGCCAGCTAGGTCTTTGGGTCCTGGCTCATTCGGTTTGGGAGCTGTTGCTGCAGTTGGGCATGTTGGCCGGAGAGTGCTTCTCGGGCCTCGAACTGCAACCTTGCAGGAATCTCACAGGTTCCCGGCCCAACAAAAGCCCCCAGACCCAAATGGAGAGGGGCTGCTTGGGGGCCCCCTGGGGGCCCTTCAGGCCAGCTAGCTCTTTGGGTCCTGGCTCCTTCGCTTTGGGAGCTGTTGCTGCAGTTGAGCATGTTGGCCGGAGAGTGCTTCTCGGGCCGCGAACTGCAACCTTGCAGGTACATCTCAGGTATCCATGCCCAACGAAAGCCCCCAGACCCAAATGGAGAGGGGCTGCTTGGGGGCCCCCTGGGGGCCCTTCAGGCCAGCTAGGTCTTTGGGTCCTGGCTCCTTCGCTTTGGGAGCTGTTGCTGCAGTTGGGCATGTTGGCCGGAGAGTGCTTCTCGGGCCGCGAACTGCAACCTTGCAGGAATCTCCCAGGTTCCATGCCCAACGAAAGACCCCAGACCCAAATGGAGATGGGCTGCTTGGGGGCCCCCTGGGGGCCCTTCAGGCCAGCTAGGTCTTTGGGTCCTGGCTCCTTCGCTTTGGGAGCTGTTGCTGCAGTTGGGCATGTTGGCCGGAGAGTGCTTCTCGGGCCGGGAACTGTAACCTTGCAGGTACCTCTCAGGTATACATGCCCAACGAAAGCCCCCAGACCCAAATTGAGAGGGGCTGCTTGGGGCCCCCTGGGGGCCCTTCAGGCCAGCTAGGTCTTTGGGTCCTGGCTCCTCCGCTTTGGGAGCTGTTGCTGCAGTTGGGCATGTTGGCCGGAGAGTGCTTCTCGGGACGCGAACTGCAACCTTGCAGGATTCTCCCAGGTTCCATGCCCAACGAAAGCCCCCAGACCCAAATTGAGAGGGGCTTCTTGGGGGCCCCCTGGGGGCCCTTCAGGCCAGCTAGGTCTTTGGGTCCTGGCTCCTTCGGTTTGGGAGCTGTTGCTGCAGTTGGGCATGTTGGCCGGAGAGTGCTTCTCGGGCCGCGAACTGCAACCTTGCAGGAATCTCCCAGGTTCCCGGCCCAACGAAAGCCCCCAGACCCAAATGGAGAGGAGCTCCTTGGGGGCCCCCTGGGGGCCCTTCAGGCCAGCTAGGTCTTTGGGTCCTGGCTCCTTCGGTTAGGGAGCTGTTGCTGCAGTTGAGCATGTTGTCCGGAGAGTGCTTCTCGGGCCGCGAACTGTAACCTTGCAGGTACCTCTCAGGTATCCATGCCCAACGAAAGCCCCCAGACCCAAATGGAGAGGGGCTGCTTGGGGGCCCCCTGGGGGCCCTTCAGGCCAGCTAGGTCTTTGGGTCCTGGCTCCTTCGGTTTGGGAGCTGTTGCTGCAGTTGGGCATGTTGGCCGGAGAGTGCTTCTCGGGCCGCGAACTGTAACCTTGCAGGTACCTCTCAGGTATACATGCCCAACGAAAGCCCCCAGACCCAAATTGAGAGGGGCTGCTTGGGGCCCCCTGGGGGCCCTTCAGGCCAGCTAGGTCTTTGGGTCCTGGCTCCTTCGCTTTGGGAGCTGTTGCTGCAGTTGGGCATGTTGGCCGGAGAGTGCTTCTCGGGCCGCGAACTGCAACCTTGCAGGTACCTCCCAGGTTCCCGGCCCAACGAAAGCCCCCAGACCCAAATTGAGAGGGGCTGCTTGGGGGCCCCCTGGGGGCCCTTCAGGCCAGCTAGGTCTTTGGGTCCTGGCTCCTTCGCTTTGGGAGCTGTTGCTGCAGTTGGGCATGTTGGCCGGAGAGTGCTTCTCGGGCCGCGAACTGCAACCTTGCAGGATTCTCCTTTGTTCCTGGCCCTACGAAAGCCCCCAGACCCAAATTGAGAGGGGCTGCTTGGGGGCCCCCTGGGGGCCCTTCAGGCCAGCTAGGTCTTTGGGTCCTGGCTCCTTCGCTTTGGGAGCTGTTGCTGCAGTTGGGCATGTTGGCCGGAGAGTGCTTCTCCGGCCGCGAACTGCAACCTTGCAGGAATCTCCCAGGTTCCCGGCCCAACAAAAGCCCCCAGACCCAAATGGAGAGGGGCTGCTTGGGGGCCCCCTGGGGGCCCTTCAGGCCAGCTAGGTCTTTGGGTCCTGGCTCCTTCGCTTTGGGAGCTGTTGCTGCAGTTGGGCATGTTGGCCGGAGAGTGCTTCTCGGGCCGCGAACTGCAACCTTGCAGGATTCTCCCAGGTTCCATGCCCAACGAAAGCCCCCAGACCCAAATGGAGAGGGGCTGCTTGGGGGCCCCCTGGGGGCCCTTCAGGCCAGCTAGCTCTTTGGGTCCTGGCTCCTTCGCTTTGGGAGCTGTTGCTGCAGTTGGGCATGTTGGCCGGAGAGTGCTTGTCGGGCCGCGAACTGCAACCTTGCAGGTACCTCCCAGGTTCCCGGCCCAACAAAAGCCCCCAGACCCAAATTGAGAGGGGCTGCTTGGGGCCCCCTGGGGGCCCTTCAGGCCAGCTAGGTCTTTGGGTCCTGGCTCCTTCGCTTTGGGAGCTGTTGCTGCAGTTGGGCATGTTGGCCGGAGAGTGCTTCTCGGGCCGCCAACTGCAACCTTGCAGGTACCTCCCAGGTTCCCGGCCCAACGAAAACCCCCAGACCCAAATGGAGAGGGGCTGCTTGGGGGGCCCCTGGGGGCCCTTCAGGCCAGCTAGGTCTTTGGGTCCTGGCTCCTTCGCTTTGGGAGCTGTTGCTGCAGTTGGGCATGTTGGCCGGAGAGTGCTTCTCGGGCCGCGAACTGCAACCTTGCAGGTACCTGCCAGGTTCCCGGCCCAACGAAAACCCTCAGACCCAAATGGAGAGGGGCTGCTTGGGGGCCCCCTGGGGGCCCTTCAGGCCAGCTAGGTCTTTGGGTCCTGGCTCCTTCGCTTTGGGAGCTGTTGCTGCAGTTGGGCATGTTGGCCGGAGAGTGCTTCTCCGGCCGAGAACTGCAACCTTGCAGGAATCTCCCAGGTTCCCGGCCCAACGAAAGCCCCCAGACCCAAATGGAGAGGGGCTGCTTGGGGGCCCCCTGGGGGCCCTTCAGGCCAGCTAGGTCTTTGGGTCCTGGCTCCTTCGGTTTGGGAGCTGTTGCTGCAGTTGTGCATGTTGGCCGGAGAGTGCTTCTCGGGCCGCGAACTGCAACCTTGCATGAATCTCCCAGGTTCCCCGCCCAACGAAAGCCCCCAGACCCAAATGGAGAGGGGCTGCTTGGGGACCCCCTGGGGGCACTTCAGGCCAGCTAGGTCTTTGGGTCCTGGCTCCTTCGCTTTGGGAGCTGTTGCTGCAGTTGGGCATGTTGGCCGGAGAGTGCTTCTCCGGCTGAGAACTGTAACTTGCAGGTACCTCTCAGGTATCCATGCCCAACGAAAGCCCCCAGACCCAAATTGAGAGGGGCTTCTTGGGGGCCCCCTGGGGGCCCTTCAGGCCAGCTAGGTCTTTGGGTCCTGGCTCCTTCGGTTTGGGAGCTGTTGCTGCAGTTGGGCATGTTGGCCGGAGAGTGCTTCTCGGGCCGCGAACTGCAACCTTGCAGGTACCTCTCAGGTATCCATGCCCAACGAAAGCCCCCTGACCCAAATGGAGAGGGGCTGCTTGGGGGCCCCCTGGGGGCCCTTCAGGCCAGCTAGGTCTTTGGGTCCTGGCTCCTTCGCTTTGGGAGCTGTTGCTGCAGTTGGGCATGTTGGCCGGAGAGTGCTTCTCGGGCCGCGAATAGCAACCTTGCAGGAATCTCCCAGGTTCCCCGCCCAACGAAAGCCCCCAGACCCAAATGGAGAGGGGCTGCTTGGGGGCCCCCTGGGGGCCCTTCAGGCCAGCTAGCTCTTTGGGTCCTGGCTCCTTCGCTTTGGGAGCTGTTGCTGCAGTTGGGCATGTTGGCCGGAGAGTGCTTCTCGGGCCGCGAACTGCAACCTTGCAGGTACCTCCCAGGTTCCCGGCCCAACAAAAGCCCCCAGACCCAAATTGAGAGGGGCTGCTTGGGGCCCCCTGGGGGCCCTTCAGGCCAGCTAGGTCTTTGGGTCCTGGCTCCTTCGCTTTGGGAGCTGTTGCTGCAGTTGGGCATGTTGGCCGGAGAGTGCTTCTCGGGCCGCGAACTGCAACCTTGCAGGTACCTCCCAGGTTCCCGGCCCAACGAAAACCCCCAGACCCAAATGGAGAGGGGCTGCTTGGGGGGCCCCTGGGGGCCCTTCAGGCCAGCTAGGTCTTTGGGTCCTGGCTCCTTCGCTTTGGGAGCTGTTGCTGCAGTTGGGCATGTTGGCCGGAGAGTGCTTCTCGGGCCGCGAACTGCAACCTTGCAGGTACCTGCCAGGTTCCCGGCCCAACGAAAACCCTCAGACCCAAATGGAGAGGGGCTGCTTGGGGGCCCCCTGGGGGCCCTTCAGGCCAGCTAGGTCTTTGGGTCCTGGCTCCTTCGCTTTGGGAGCTGTTGCTGCAGTTGGGCATGTTGGCCGGAGAGTGCTTCTCCGGCCGAGAACTGCAACCTTGCAGGAATCTCCCAGGTTCCCGGCCCAACGAAAGCCCCCAGACCCAAATGGAGAGGGGCTGCTTGGGGGCCCCCTGGGGGCCCTTCAGGCCAGCTAGGTCTTTGGGTCCTGGCTCCTTCGGTTTGGGAGCTGTTGCTGCAGTTGGGCATGTTGGCCGGAGAGTGCTTCTCGGGCCGCGAACTGCAACCTTGCATGAATCTCCCAGGTTCCCCGCCCAACGAAAGCCCCCAGACCCAAATGGAGAGGGGCTGCTTGGAGACCCCCTGGGGGCACTTCAGGCCAGCTAGGTCTTTGGGTCCTGGCTCCTTCGCTTTGGGAGCTGTTGCTGCAGTTGGGCATGTTGGCCGGAGAGTGCTTCTCCGGCTGAGAACTGTAACTTGCAGGTACCTCTCAGGTATCCATGCCCAACGAAAGCCCCCAGACCCAAATGGAGAGGGGCTTCTTGGGGGCCCCCTGGGGGCCCTTCAGGCCAGCTAGGTCTTTGGGTCCTGGCTCCTTCGGTTTGGGAGCTGTTGCTGCAGTTGGGCATGTTGGCCGGAGAGTGCTTCTCGGGCCGCGAACTGCAACCTTGCAGGTACCTCTCAGGTATCCATGCCCAACGAAAGCCCCCTGACCCAAATGGAGAGGGGCTGCTTGGGGGCCCCCTGGGGGCCCTTCAGGCCAGCTAGGTCTTTGGGTCCTGGCTCCTTCGCTTTGGGAGCTGTTGCTGCAGTTGGGCATGTTGGCCGGAGAGTGCTTCTCGGGCCGCGAATAGCAACCTTGCAGGAATCTCCCAGGTTCCCCGCCCAACGAAAGCCCCCAGACCCAAATGGAGAGGGGCTGCTTGGGGGCCCCCTGGGGGCCCTTCAGGCCAGCTAGGTCTTTGGGTCCTGGCTCCTTCGCTTTGGGAGCTGTTGCTGCAGTTGGGCATGTTGGCCGGAGAGTGCTTCTCGGGCCGCGAACTGCAACCTTGCAGGAATCTCCCAGGTTCCCGGCCCAACGAAAGCCCCCAGACCCAAATGGAGAGGGGCTGCTTGGGGGCCCCCTGGGGGCCCTTCAGGCCAGCTAGGTCTTTGGGTCCTGGCTCCTTCGGTTTGGGAGCTGTTGCTGCAGTTGAGCATGTTGGCCGGAGAGTGCTTCTCGGGCCGCGAACTGTAATCTTGCAGGTACATCTCAGTATCCATGCCCAACGAAAGCCCCCAAACCCAAATGGAGAGGGGCTGCTTGGGGGCCCCCTGGGGGCCCTTCAGGCCAGCTAGGTCTTTGGGTCCTGGCTCCTTCGCTTTGGGAGCTGTTGCTGCAGTTGGGCATGTTGGCCGGAGAGTGCTTCTCGGGCTGCGAACTGCAACCTTGCAGGAATCTCCCAGGTTCCCCGCCCAACGAAAGCCCCCAGACCCAAATGGAGAGGGGCTGCTTGGGAGCCCCCTGGGGGCCCTTCAGGCCAGCTAGGTCTTTGGGTCCTGGCTCCTTCGGTTTGGGAGCTGTTGCTGCAGTTGGGCATGTTGGCCGGAGAGTGCTTCTCGGGCCGCGAACTGCAACCTTGCATGAATCTCCCAGGTTCCCCGCCCAACGAAAGCCCCCAGACCCAAATGGAGAGGGGCTGCTTGGGGACCCCCTGGGGGCACTTCAGGCCAGCTAGGTCTTTGGGTCCTGGCTCCTTCGGTTTGGGAGCTGTTGCTGCAGTTGGGCATGTTGGCCGGAGAGTGCTTCTCGGGCCGCCAACTGCAACCTTGCAGGATTCTCCCAGGTTCCCGGCCCAACGAAAGCCCCCAGACCCAAATGGAGAGGGGCTGCTTGGGGGCCCCCCTGGGGGCCCTTCAGGCCAGCTAGGTCTTTGGGTCCTGGCTCCTTCGGTTTGGGAGCTGTTGCTGCAGTTGGGCATGTTGGCCGGAGAGTGCTTCTCGGGCCACGAACTGCAACCTTGCAGGAATCTCCCAGGTTCCATGCCCAACGAAAGCCCCCAGACCCAAATGGAGAGGGGCTGCTTGGGGGCCCCCTGGGGGCCCTTCAGGCCAGCTAGGTCTTTGGGTCCTGGCTCCTTCGCTTTGGGAGCTGTTGCTGCAGTTGGGCATGTTGGCCGGAGAGTGCTTCTCGGGCCGCAAACTGCAACCTTGCAGGAATCTCCCAAGTTCCCGGCCCAACGAAAGCCCCCAGACCCAAATTGAGAGGGGCTGCTTGGGGGCCCCCTTGGGGCCCTTCAGGCCAGCTAGGTCTTTGGGTCCTGGCTCCTTCGGTTTGGGAGCTGTTGCTGCAGTTGGGCATGTTGGCCGGAGAGTGCTTCTCGGGCCGCCAACTGCAACCTTGCAGGAATCTCCCAGGTTCCCGGCCCAACGAAAGCCCCCAGACCCAAATGGAGAGGGGCTGCTTGGGGCCCCCCTGGGGGCCCTTCAGGCCACCTAGCTCTTTGGGTCCTGGCTCCTTCGGTTTGGGAGCTGTTGCTGCAGTTGGGCATGTTGGCCGGAGAGTGCTTCTCGGGCCGCGAACTGTAATCTTGCAGGTACATCTCAGGTATCCATGCCCAACGAAAGCCCCCAGACCCAAATTGAGAGGGGCTGCTTGGGGGACCCCTGGGGGCCCTTCAGGGCAGCTAGGTCTTTGGGTCCTGGCTCCTTCGCTTTGGGAGCTGTTGCTGCAGTTGGGCATGTTGGCCGGAGAGTGCTTCTCGGGACGCGAACTGTAACCTTGCAGGTACCTCTCAGGTATACATGCCCAACGAAAGCCCCCAGACCCAAATTGAGAGGGGCTGCTTGGGGCCCCCTGGGGGCCCTTCAGGCCAGCTAGGTCTTTGGGTCCTGGCTCCTTCGGTTTGGGAGCTGTTGCTGCAGTTGGGCATGTTGGCCGGAGAGTGCTTCTCGGGCCGCGAACTGCAACCTTGCAGGATTCTCCCAGGTTCCATGCCCAACGAAAGCCCCCAGACCCAAATTGAGAGGGGCTGCTTGGGGGCCCCCTGGGGGCCCTTCAGGCCAGCTAGGTCTTTGGGTCCTGGCTCCTTCGCTTTGGGAGCTGTTGCTGCAGTTGGGCATGTTGGCCGGAGAGTGCTTCTCAGGCCGCGAACTGCAACCTTGCAGGAATCTCCCAGGTTCCCGGCCCAACGAAAGCCCCCAGACCCAAATTGAGAGGGGCTGCTTGGGGGACCCCTGGGGGCCCTTCAGGCCAGCTAGGTCTTTGGGTCCTGGCTCCTTCGGTTTGGGAGCTGTTGCTGCAGTTGAGCATGTTGTCCGGAGAGTGCTTCTCGGGCCGCGAACTGTAACCTTGCAGGTACCTCTCAGGTATCCATGCCCAACGAAAGCCCCCAGACCCAAATGGAGAGGGGCTGCTTGGGGGCCCCCTGGGGGCCCTTCAGGCCAGCTAGGTCTTTGGGTCCTGGCTCCTTCGCTTTGGGAGCTGTTGCTGCAGTTGGGCATGTTGGCCGGAGAGTGCTTCTCGGGCCGCGAACTGTAACCTTGCAGGTACCTCTCAGGTATCCATGCCCAACGAAAGCCCCCAGACCCAAATGGAGAGGGGCTGCTTGGGGGCCCCCTGGGGGCCCTTCAGGCCAGCTAGGTCTTTGGGTCCTGGCTCCTTCGCTTTGGGAGCTGTTGCTGCAGTTGGGCATGTTGGCCGGAGAGTGCTTCTCGGGCCGCGAACTGCAACCTTGCAGGAATCTCCCACGTTCCATGCCCAACGAAAGCCCCCAGACCCAAATGGAGAGGGGCTGCTTGGGGGCCCCCTGGGGGCCCTTCAGGCCAGCTAGGTCTTTGGGTCCTGGCTCCTTCGCTTTGGGAGCTGTTGCTGCAGTTGGGCATGTTGGCCGGAGAGTGCTTCTCGGGCCGCGAACTGCAACCTTGCAGGATTCTCCCAGGTTCCCGGCCCAACGAAAGCCCCCAGACCCAAATTGAGAGGGGCTGCTTGGGGGCCCCCTGGGGGCCCTTCAGGCCAGCTAGGTCTTTGGGTCCTGGCTCCTTCGCTTTGGGAGCTGTTGCTGCAGTTGGGCATGTTGGCCGGAGAGTGCTTCTCGGGCCGCGAACTGCAACCTTGCAGGATTCTCCCAGGTTCCCGGCCCAACGAAAGCCCCCAGACCCAAATTGAGAGGGGCTGCTTGGGTCCCCCCTGGGGGCCCTTCAGGCCAGCTAGGTCTTTGGGTCCTGGCTCCTTCGCTTTGGGAGCTGTTGCTGCAGTTGGGCATGTTGGCCGGAGAGTGCTTCTCGGGCCGCGAACTGCAACCTTGCAGGATTCTCCCAGGTTCCCGGCCCAACGAAAGCCCCCAGACCCAAATTGAGAGGGGCTGCTTGGGGGCCCCCTGGGGGCCCTTCAGGCCAGCTAGGTCTTTGGGTCCTGGCTCCTTCGCTTTGGGAGCTGTTGCTGCAGTTGGGCATGTTGGCCGGAGAGTGCTTCTCGGGCCGCGAACTTTAACTTGCAGGTACCTCTCAGGTATACATGCCCAACGAAAGCCCCCAGCCCCAAATGGAGAGGGGCTGCTTGGTGGCCTTCTGGGGGCCCTTCAGGCCAGCTAGGTCTTTGGGTCCTGGCTCCTTCGGTTTGGGAGCTGTTGCTGCAGTTGGGCATGTTGGCCGGAGAGTGCTTCTCGGGCCGCGAACTGCAACCTTGCAGGAATCTCCCAGGTTCCCGGCCCAACGAAAGCCCCCAGACCCAAATTGAGAGGGGCTGCTTGGGGGCCCCCTGGGGGCCCTTCAGGCCAGCTAGGTCTTTGGGTCCTGGCTCCTTCGCTTTGGGAGCTGTTGCTGCAGTTGTGCATGTTGGCCGGAGAGTGCTTCTCCGGCCGCGAACTGCAACCTTGCAGGTACCTCCCAGGTTCCCGGCCCAACGAAAGCCCCCAGACCCAAATGGAGAGGGGCTGCTTGGGGGCCCCCTGGGGGCCCTTCAGGCCAGCTAGGTCTTTGGGTCCTGGCTCCTTCGCTTTGGGAGCTGTTGCTGCAGTTGGGCATGTTGGCCGGAGAGTGCTTCTCGGGCCGCGAACTGCAACCTTGCAGGATTCTCCCAGGTTCCCGGCCCAACGAAAGCCCCCAGACCCAAATGGAGAGGGGCTGCTTGGGGGCCCCCTGGGGGCCCTTCAGGCCAGCTAGGTCTTTGGGTCCTGGCTCCTTCGGTTTGGGAGCTGTTGCTGCAGTTGGACATGTTGGCCGGAGAGTGCTTCTCGGGCCGCCAACTGCAACCTTGCATGAATCTCCCAGGTTCCCGGCCCAACGAAAGCCCCCAGACCCAAATTGAGAGGGGCTGCTTGGGGGACCCCTGGGGGCCCTTCAGGCCAGCTAGGTCTTTGGGTCCTGGCTCATTCGCTTTGGGAGCTGTTGCTGCAGTTGGGCATGTTGGCCGGAGAGTGCTTCTCGGGCCGCGAACTGCAACCTTGCAGGAATCTCCCAGGTTCCCGGCCCAACGAAAGCCGCCAGACCCAAATTGAGAGGGGCTGCTTGGGGGCCCCCTGGGGGCCCTTCAGGCCACCTAGCTCTTTGGGTCCTGGCTCCTTCGCTTTGGGAGCTGTTGCTGCAGTTGGGCATGTTGGCCGGAGAGTGCTTCTCGGGCCGCGAACTGTAATCTTGCAGGTACATCTCAGGTATCCCGGCCCAACGAAAGCCCCCAGACCCAAATGGAGAGGGGCTGCTTGGGGGCCCCCTGGGGGCCCTTCAGGCCAGCTAGGTCTTTGGGTCCTGGCTCCTTCGGTTTGGGAGCTGTTGCTGCAGTTGGGCATGTTGGCCGGAGAGTGCTTCTCGGGCCGCGAACTGTAACTTGCAGGTACCTCTCAGGTATACATGCCCAACGAAAGCCCCCAGACCCAAATGGAGAGGGGCTGCTTGGGGGCCCCCTGGGGGCCCTTCAGGCCAGCTAGGTCTTTGGGTCCTGGCTCCTTCGCTTTGGGAGCTGTTGCTGCAGTTGGGCATGTTGGCCGGAGAGTGCTTCTCGGGCCGCGAACTGCAACCTTGCAGGAATCTCCAAGGTTCCCGGCCCAACGAAAGCCCCCAGACCCAAATTAAGAGGGGCTGCTTGGGGGCCCCCTGGGGGCCCTTCAGGCCAGCTAGGTCTTTGGGTCCTGGCTCCTTCGCTTTGGGAGCTGTTGCTGCAGTTGGGCATGTTGGCTGGAGAGTGCTTCTCGGGCCGCGTACTGCAACCTTGCAGGATTCTCCCAGGTTCCCGGCCCAACGAAAACCCCCAGACCCAAATGGAGAGGGGCTGCTTAGGGGCCCCCTGGGGGCCCTTCAGGCCAGCTAGGTCTTTGGGTCCTGGCTCCTTCGCTTTGGGAGCTGTTGCTGCAGTTGGGCATGTTGGCCGGAGAGTGCTTCTCGGGCCGTGAAATGTAACTTCCAGGTACCTCTCAGGTATACATGCCCAACGAAAGCCCCCAGACCCAAATGGAGAGGGGCTGCTTGGTGGCCTTCTGGGGGCCCTTCAGGCCAGCTAGGTCTTTGGGTCCTGGCTCCTTCGCTTTGGGAGCTGTTGCTGGATATTTGACATGTTGGCCGGAGAGTGCTTCTCGGGCTGCGAACTGCAACCTTGCTGGTATCTCCCAGGTTCTCAGCCTAAAGAAAGCCCCCAGACCCAAATGGAGAGGGGCTGCTTGGGGGCCCCCTGGGGGCCCTTCAGGCCAGCTAGGTCTTTGGGTCCTGGCTCCTTCGCTTTGGGAGCTGTTGCTGCAGTTGGGCATGTTGGCCGGAGAGTGCTTCTCCGGCCGCGAACTGCAACCTTGCAGGATTCTCCCAGGTTCCATGCCCAACGAAAGCCCCCAGACCCAAATTGAGAGGGGCTGCTTGGGGGCCCCCTGGGGGCCCTTCAGGCCAGCTAGGTCTTTGGGTCCTGGCTCCTTCGCTTTGGGAGCTGTTGCTGCAGTTGTGCATGTTGGCCGGAGAGTGCTTCTCGGGCCGTGAACTGCAACCTTGCATGAATCTCCCAGGTTCCCGGCCCAACGAAAGCCCCCAGACCCAAATTGAGAGGGGCTGCTTGGGGCCCCCCTGGGGGCCCTTCAGACCAGCTAGGTCTTTGGGTCCTGGCTCCTTCGCTTTGGGAGTTGTTGCTGGATATTGAGCATGTTGGCCGGAGAGTGCTTCTCGGGCTGCGAACTGCAACCTTGCTGGTATCTCCTAGGTTCTCAGCCTAAAGAAAGCCCCCAGACCCAAATGGAGAGGGGCTGCTTGGGGACCCCCTGGGGGCCCTTCAGGCCAGCTAGGTCTTTGGGTCCTGGCTCCTTCGCTTTGGGAGCTGTTGCTGCAGTTGGGCATGTTGGCCGGAGAGTGCTTCTCGGGCCGCGAACTGCAACCTTGCAGGAATCTCCCAGGTTCCCGGCCCAACGAAAGCCCCCAGACCCAAATTGAGAGGGGCTGCTTGGGGGCCCCCTGGGGGCCCTTCAGGCCAGCTAGGTCTTTGGGTCCTGGCTCCTTCGGTTTGGGAGCTGTTGCTGCAGTTGGGCATGTTGGCCGGAGAGTGCTTCTCCGGCCGCGAACTGCAACCTTGCAGGAATCTCCCAGGTTCCCGGCCCAACGAAAGCCCCCAGACCCAAATGGAGATGGGCTGCTTGGGGGCCCCCTGGGGGCCCTTCAGGCCAGCTAGGTCTTTGGGTCCTGGCTCCTTCGGTTTGGGAGCTGTTGCTGCAGTTGGGCATGTTGGCCGGAGAGTGCTTCTCGGGCCGCCAACTGCAACCTTGCATGAATCTCCCAGGTTCCCGGCCCAACGAAAGCCCCCAGACCCAAATGGAGAGGGGCTGCTTGGGGCCCCCTGGGGGCCCTTCAGGCCAGCTAGGTCTTTGGGTCCTGGCTCCTTCGCTTTGGGAGCTGTTGCTGCAGTTGGGCATGTTGGCCGGAGAGTGCTTCTCGGGCCGCGAACTGCAACCTTGCAGGTACCTGCCAGGTTCCCGGCCCAACGAAAACCCCCAGACCCAAATGGAGAGGGGCTGCTTGGGGGGCCCATGGGGGCCCTTCAGGCCAGCTAGGTCTTTGGGTCCTGGCTCCTTCGCTTTGGGAGCTGTTGCTGCAGTTGGGCATGTTGGCCGGAGAGTGCTTCTCGGGCCGCGAACTGCAACCTTGCAGGTACCTCCCAGGTTCCCGGCCCAACGAAAACCCTCAGACCCAAATGGAGAGGGGCTGCTTGGGGGCCCCTTGGGGGCCCTTCAGGCCAGCTAGGTCTTTGGGTCCTGGCTCCTTCGCTTTGGGAGCTGTTGCTGCAGTTGGGCATGTTGGCCGGAGAGTGCTTCTCCGGCCGAGAACTGCAACCTTGCAGGAATCTCCCAGGTTCCCGGCCCAACGAAAGCCCCCAGACCCAAATGGAGAGGGGCTGCTTGGGGGCCCCCTGGGGGCCCTTCAGGCCAGCTAGGTCTTTGGGTCCTGGCTCCTTCGCTTTGGGAGCTGTTGCTGCAGTTGGGCATGTTGGCCGGAGAGTGCTTCTCGGGCCGCGAACTTTAACTTGCAGGTACCTCTCAGGTATACATGCCCAACGAAAGCCCCCAGCCCCAAATGGAGAGGGGCTGCTTGGTGGCCTTCTGGGGGCCCTTCAGGCCAGCTAGGTCTTTGGGTCCTGGCTCCTTCGCTTTGGGAGCTGTTGCTGCAGTTGGGCATGTTGGCCGGAGAGTGCTTCTCGGGCCGCGAACTGCAACCTTGCAGGAATCTCCCAGGTTCCCGGCCCAACGAAAGCCCCCAGACCCAAATTGAGAGGGGCTGCTTGGGGGCCCCCTGGGGGCCCTTCAGGCCAGCTAGGTCTTTGGGTCCTGGCTCCTTCGCTTTGGGAGCTGTTGCTGCAGTTGTGCATGTTGGCCGGAGAGTGCTTCTCCGGCCGCGAACTGCAACCTTGCAGGTACCTCCCAGGTTCCCGGCCCAACGAAAGCCCCCAGACCCAAATGGAGAGGGGCTGCTTGGGGGCCCCCTGGGGGCCCTTCAGGCCAGCTAGGTCTTTGGGTCCTGGCTCCTTCGCTTTGGGAGCTGTTGCTGCAGTTGGGCATGTTGGCCGGAGAGTGCTTCTCGGGCCGCGAACTGCAACCTTGCAGGATTCTCCCAGGTTCCCGGCCCAACGAAAGCCCCCAGACCCAAATGGAGAGGGGCTGCTTGGGGGCCCCCTGGGGGCCCTTCAGGCCAGCTAGGTCTTTGGGTCCTGGCTCCTTCGCTTTGGGAGCTGTTGCTGCAGTTGGACATGTTGGCCGGAGAGTGCTTCTCGGGCCGCCAACTGCAACCTTGCATGAATCTCCCAGGTTCCCGGCCCAACGAAAGCCCCCAGACCCAAATGGAGAGGGGCTGCTTGGGGGCCCCCTGGGGGCCCTTCAGGCCAGCTAGGTCTTTGGGTCCTGGCTCCTTCGCTTTGGGAGCTGTTGCTGCAGTTGGGCATGTTGGCCGGAGAGTGCTTCTCGGGCCGCGAACTGCAACCTTGCAGGAATCTCCCAGATTCCCGGCCCAACGAAAGCCGCCAGACCCAAATTGAGAGGGGCTGCTTGGGGGCCCCCTGGGGGCCCTTCAGGCCAGCTAGGTCTTTGGGTCCTGGCTCCTTCGCTTTGGGAGCTGTTGCTGCAGTTGGGCATGTTGGCCGGAGAGTGCTTCTCGGGCCGCGAACTGTAATCTTGCAGGTACATCTCAGGTATCCATGCCCAACGAAAGCCCCCAGACCCAAATGGAGAGGGGCTGCTTGGGGGCCCCCTGGGGGCCCTTCAGGCCAGCTAGGTCTTTGGGTCCTGGCTCCTTCGCTTTGGGAGCTGTTGCTGCAGTTGGGCATGTTGGCCGGAGAGTGCTTCTCGGGCCGCGAACTGTAACTTGCAGGTACCTCTCAGGTATACATGCCCAACGAAAGCCCCCAGACCCAAATGGAGAGGGGCTGCTTGGTGGCCTTCTGGGGGCCCTTCAGGCCAGCTAGGTCTTTGGGTCCTGGCTCCTTCGCTTTGGGAGCTGTTGCTGGATATTGGACATGTTGGCCGGAGAGTGCTTCTCGGGCTGCGAACTGCAACCTTGCTGGTATCTCCCAGGTTCTCAGCCTAAAGAAAGCCCCCAGACCCAAATGGAGAGGGGCTGCTTGGGGGCCCCCTGGGGGCCCTTCAGGCCAGCTAGGTCTTTGGGTCCTGGCTCCTTCGCTTTGGGAGCTGTTGCTGCAGTTGGGCATGTTGGCCGGAGAGTGCTTCTCCGGCCGCGAACTGTAAACTTGCAGGTACCTCTCAGGTATCCATGCCCAACGAAAGCCCCCAGACCCAAATGGAGAGGGGCTGCTTGGGGGCCCCCTGGGGGCCCTTCAGGCCAGCTAGGTCTTTGGGTCCTGGCTCCTTCGCTTTGGGAGATGTTGCTGCAGTTGGGCATGTTGGCCGGAGAGTGCTTCTCGGGCCGCGAATAGCAACCTTGCAGGAATCTCCCAGGTTCCCCGCCCAACGAAAGCCCCCAGACCCAAATGGAGAGGGGCTGCTTGGGGGCCCCCTGGGGGCCCTTCAGGCCAGCTAGGTCTTTGGGTCCTGGCTCCTTCGCTTTGGGAGCTGTTGCTGCAGTTGGGCATGTTGGCCGGAGAGTGCTTCTCCGGCCGCGAACTGCAACCTTGCAGGAATCTCCAAGGTTCCCGGCCCAACGAAAGCCCCCAGACCCAAATTAAGAGGGGCTGCTTGGGGGCCCCCTGGGGCCCCTTCAGGCCAGCTAGGTCTTTGGGTCCTGGCTCCTTCGCTTTGGGAGCTGTTGCTGCAGTTGGGCATGTTGGCCGGAGAGTGCTTCTCGGGCCGCGAACTGCAACCTTGCAGGATTCTCCCAGGTTCCCGGCCCAACGAAAACCCCCAGACCCAAATGGAGAGGGGCTGCTTAGGGGCCCCCTGGGGGCCCTTCAGGCCAGCTAGGTCTTTGGGTCCTGGCTCCTTCGCTTTGGGAGCTGTTGCTGCAGTTGGGCATGTTGGCCGGAGAGTGCTTCTCGGGCCGTGAAATGTAACTTCCAGGTACCTCTCAGGTATACATGCCCAACGAAAGCCCCCAGACCCAAATGGAGAGGGGCTGCTTGGTGGCCTTCTGGGGGCCCTTCAGGCCAGCTAGGTCTTTGGGTCCTGGCTCCTTCGCTTTGGGAGCTGTTGCTGGATATTGGACATGTTGGCCGGAGAGTGCTTCTCGGGCTGCGAACTGCAACCTTGCTGGTATCTCCCAGGTTCTCAGCCTAAAGAAAGCCCCCAGACCCAAATGGAGAGGGGCTGCTTGGGGGCCCCCTGGGGGCCCTTCAGACCAGCTAGGTCTTTGGGTCCTGGCTCCTTCGGTTTGGGAGCTGTTGCTGGATATTGAGCATGTTGGCCGGAGAGTGCTTCTCGGGCTGCGAACTGCAACCTTGCTGGTATCTCCCAGGTTCTCAGCCTAAAGAAAGCCCCCAGACCCAAATGGAGAGGGGCTGCTTGGGGGCCCCCTGGGGGCCCTTCAGGCCAGCTAGGTCTTTGGGTCCTGGCTCCTTCGCTTTGGGAGCTGTTGCTGCAGTTGGGCATGTTGGCCGGAGAGTGCTTCTCCGGCCGCGAACTGCAACCTTGCAGGAATCTCCCAGGTTCCCGGCCCAACGAAAGCCCCCAGACCCAAATGGAGAGGGGCTGCTTGGTGGTCCCCTGGGGGCCCTTCAGGCCAGCTAGGTCTTTGGGTCCTGGCTCCTTCGGTTTGGGAGCTGTTGCTGCAGTTGGGCATGTTGCCGGAGAGTGCTTCTCCGGCCGCGAACTGCAACCTTGCAGGAATCTCCCAGGTTCCCGGCCCAACGAAAGCCCCCAGACCCAAATGGAGATGGGCTGCTTGGGGGCCCCCTGGGGGCCCTTCAGGCCAGCTAGGTCTTTGGGTCCTGGCTCCTTCGGTTTAGGAGCTGTTGCTGCAGTTGGGCATGTTGGCCGGAGAGTGCTTCTCGGGCCGCGAACTGTAACTTGCAGGTACCTCTCAGGTATACATGCCCAACGAAAGCCCCCAGACCCAAATGGAGATGGGCTGCTTGGGGGCCCCCTGGGGGCCCTTCAGGCCAGCTAGGTCTTTGGGTCCTGGCTCCTTCACTTTGGGAGCTGTTGCTGGATATTGGACATGTTGGCCGGAGAGTGCTTCTCGGGCTGCGAACTGCAACCTTGCTGGTATATCCCAGGTTCTCAGCCTAAAGAAAGCCCCCAAACCCAAATGGAGAGGGGCTGCTTGGGGGCCCCCTGGGGGCCCTTCAGGCCAGCTAGGTCTTTGGGTCCTGGCTCCTTCGCTTTGGGAGCTGTTGCTGCAGTTGGGCATGTTGGCCGGAGAGTGCTTCTCGGGCCGCCAACTGCAACCTTGCATGAATCTCCCAGGTTCCCGGCCCAACGAAAGCCCCCAGACCCAAATTGAGAGGGGCTGCTTGGGGCCCCCTGGGGGCCCTTCAGGCCAGCTAGGTCTTTGGGTCCTGGCTCCTTCGCTTTGGGAGCTGTTGCTGCAGTTGGGCATGTTGGCCGGAGAGTGCTTCTCGGGCCGCGAACTGCAACCTTGCAGGTACCTGCCAGGTTCCCGGCCCAACGAAAACCCCCAGACCCAAATGGAGAGGGGCTGCTTGGGGGGCCCCTGGGGGCCCTTCAGGCCAGCTAGGTCTTTGGGTCCTGGCTCCTTCGCTTTGGGAGCTGTTGCTGCAGTTGGGCATGTTGGCCGGAGAGTGCTTCTCGGGCCGCGAACTGCAACCTTGCAGGAATCTCCCAGGTTCCCGGCCCAACGAAAACCCTCAGACCCAAATGGAGAGGGGCTGCTTGGGGGACCCCTGGGGGCCCTTCAGGCCAGCTAGGTCTTTGGGTCCTGGCTCCTTCGCTTTGGGAGCTGTTGCTGCAGTTGGGCATGTTGGCCGGAGAGTGCTTCTCCGGCCGAGAACTGCAACCTTGCAGGAATCTCCCAGGTTCCATGCCCAACGAAAGCCCCCAGACCCAAATGGCGAGGGGCTGCTTGGGGGCCCCCTGGGGGCCCTTCAGGCCAGCTAGGTCTTTGGGTCCTGGCTCCTTCGCTTTGGGAGCTGTTGCTGCAGTTGGGCATGTTGGCCGGAGAGTGCTTCTCGGGCCGCGAACTGCAACCTTGCATGAATCTCCCAGGTTCCCCGCCCAACGAAAGCCCCCAGACCCAAATGGAGAGCGGCTGCTTGGGGACCCCCTGGGGGCACTTCAGGCCAGCTAGGTCTTTGGGTCCTGGCTCCTTCGCTTTGGGAGCTGTTGCTGCAGTTGGGCATGTTGGCCGGAGAGTGCTTCTCCGGCTGAGAACTGTAACTTGCAGGTACCTCTCAGGTATCCATGCCCAAGGAAAGCCCCCAGACCCAAATTGAGAGGGGCTGCTTGGGGGCCCCCTGGGGGCCCTTCAGGCCAGCTAGGTCTTTGGGTCCTGGCTCCTTCGCTTTGGGAGCTGTTGCTGCAGTTGGGCATGTTGGCCGGAGAGTGCTTCTCGGGCCGCGAACTGTAAACTTGCAGGTACCTCTCAGGTATCCATGCCCAACGAAAGCCCCCAGACCCAAATGGAGAGGGGCTGCTTGGGGGCCCCCTGGGGGCCCTTCAGGCCAGCTAGGTCTTTGGGTCCTGGCTCCTTCGCTTTGGGAGATGTTGCTGCAGTTGGGCATGTTGGCCGGAGAGTGCTTCTCGGGCCGCGAATAGCAACCTTGCAGGAATCTCCCAGGTTCCCCGCCCAACGAAAGCCCCCAGACCCAAATGGAGAGGGACTGCTTGGGGGCCCCCTGGGGGCCGTTCAGGCCAGCTAGCTCTTTGGGTCCTGGCTCCTTCGGTTTGGGAGCTGTTGCTGCAGTTGAGCATGTTGGCCGGAGAGTGCTTCTTGGGCCGCGAACTGTAATCTTGCAGGTACATCTCAGTATCCATGCCCAACGAAAGCCCCCAAACCCAAATGGAGAGGGGCTGCTTGTTGGCCCCCTGGGGGCCCTTCAGGCCAGCTAGGTCTTTGGGTCCTGGCTCCTTCGGTTTGGGAGCTGTTGCTGCAGTTGGGCATGTTGGCCGGAGAGTGCTTCTCGGGCCGCGAACTGCAACCTTGCAGGAATCTCCCAGGTTCCATGCCCAACGAAAGCCCCCAGACCCAAATGGAGATGGGCTGCTTGGGGGCCCCCTGGGGGCCCTTCAGGCCAGCTAGGTCTTTGGGTCCTGGCTCCTTCGCTTTGGGAGCTGTTGCTGCAGTTGGGCATGTTGGCCGGAGAGTGCTTCTCGGGCTGCGAACTGCAACCTTGCAGGAATCTCACAGGTTCCCGGCCCAACGAAAGCCGCCAGACCCAAATGGAGAGGGGCTGCTTGGGAGCCCCCTGGGGGCCCTTCAGGCCAGCTAGGTCTTTGGGTCCTGGCTCCTTCGGTTTGGGAGCTGTTGCTGCAGTTGGGCATGTTGGCCGGAGAGTTCTTCTCGGGCCGCGAACTGTAACCTTGCAGGAACCTCTCAGGTATACATGCCCAACGAAAGCCCCCAGACCCAAATGGAGAGGGGCTGCTTGGGGGCCCCCTGGGGGCCCTTCAGGCCAGCTAGGTCTTTGGGTCCTGGCTCCTTCGCTTTGGGAGCTGTTGCTGCAGTTGGGCATGTTGGCCGGAGAGTGCTTCTCGGGCCGCGAACTGTAATCTTGCAGGTACATCTCAGGTATCCATGCCCAACGAAAGCCCCCAGACCCAAATGGAGAGGGGCTGCTTGGGGGCCCCCTGGGGGCCCTTCAGGCCACCTAGCTCTTTGGGTCCTGGCTCCTTCGGTTTGGGAGCTGTTGCTGCAGTTGGGCATGTTGGCCGGAGAGTGCTTCTCGGGCCGCGAACTGTAACTTGCAGGTACCTCTCAGGTATACATGCCCAACGAAAGCCCCCAGACCCAAATGGAGAGGGGCTGCTTGGGGGCCTTCTGGGGGCCCTTCAGGCCAGCTAGGTCTTTGGGTCCTGGCTCCTTCGCTTTGGGAGCTGTTGCTGGATATTGGACATGTTGGCCGGAGAGTGCTTCTCGGGCTGCGAACTGCAACCTTGCTGGTATATCCCAGGTTCTCAGCCTAAATAAAGCCCCCAAACCCAAATGGAGAGGGGCTGCTTGGGGGCCCCCTGGGGGCCCTTCAGGCCAGCTAGGTCTTTGGGTCCTGGCTCCTTCGGTTTGGGAGCTGTTGCTGCAGTTGGGCATGTTGGCCGGAGAGTGCTTCTCCGGCCGCGAACTGCAACCTTGCAGGATTCTCCCAGGTTCCCGGCCCAACGAAAACCCCCAGACCTAAATGGCGAGGGGCTGCTTAGGGGCCCCCTGGGGGCCCTTCAGGCCAGCTAGGTCTTTGGGTCCTGGCTCCTTCGCTTTGGGAGCTGTTGCTGCAGTTGGGCATGTTGGCCGGAGAGTGCTTCTCGGGCCGCGAAATGTAACTTCCAGGTACCTCTCAGGTATACATGCCCAACGAAAGCCCCCAGACCCAAATGGAGAGGGGCTGCTTGGTGGCCTTCTGGGGGCCCTTCAGGCCAGCTAGGTCTTTGGGTCCTGGCTCCTTCGGTTTGGGAGCTGTTGCTGCAGTTGGGCATGTTGGCCGGAGAGTGCTTCTCCGGCCGCGAACTGCAACCTTGCAGGATTCTCCCAGGTTCCATGCCCAACGAAAGCCCCCAGACCCAAATTGAGAGGGGCTGCTTGGGGGCCCCCTGGGGGCCCTTCAGGCCAGCTAGGTCTTTGGGTCCTGGCTCCTTCGCTTTGGGAGCTGTTCCTGCAGTTGTGCATGTTGGCCGGAGAGTGCTTCTCGGGCCGTGACCTGCAACCTTGCATGAATCTCCCAGGTTCCCGGCCCAACGAAAACCCCCAGACCCAAATTGAGAGGGGCTGCTTGGGGCCCCCCTGGGGGCCCTTCAGACCAGCTAGGTCTTTGGGTCCTGGCTCCTTCGCTTTGGGAGCTGTTGCTGGATATTGAGCATGTTGGCCGGAGAGTGCTTCTCGGGCTGCGAACTGCAACCTTGCTGGTATCTCCCAGGTTCTCAGCCTAAAGAAAGCCCCCAGACCCAAATGGAGAGGGGCTGCTTGGGGGCCCCCTGGGGGCCCTTCAGGCCAGCTAGGTCTTTGGGTCCTGGCTCCTTCGCTTTGGGAGCTGTTGCTGCAGTTGGGCATGTTGGCCGGAGAGTGCTTCTCGGGCCGCGAACTGCAACCTTGCAGGAATCTCCCAGGTTCCCGGCCCAACGAAAGCCCCCAGACCCAAATGGAGAGGGGCTGCTTGGGGGCCCCCTGGGGGCCCTTCAGGCCAGCTAGGTCTTTGGGTCCTGGCTCCTTCGGTTTGGGAGCTGTTGCTGCAGTTGCGCATGTTGGACGGAGAGTGCTTCTCGGGCCGCCAACTGCAACCTTGCAGGTACCTCCCAGGTTCCATGACCAACGAAAGCCCCCAGACCCAAATGGAGAGGTGCTGCTTGGGGGCCCCCTGGGGGCCCTTCAGGCCAGCTAGGTCTTTGGGTCCTGGCTCCTTCGCTTTGGGAGCTGTTGCTGCAGTTGGGCATGTTGGCCGGAGAGTGCTTCTCGGGCCGCGAACTGCAACCTTGCAGGAATCTCCCAGGTTCCCGGCCCAACGAAAGCCCCCAGACCCAAATGGAGAGGGGCTGCTTGGGGGCCCCCTGGGGGCCCTTCAGGCCAGCTAGGTCTTTGGGTCCTGGCTCCTTCGGTTTGGGAGCTGTTGCTGCAGTTGGGCATGTTGGCCGGAGAGTGCTTCTCGGGCCTCGAACTGCAACCTTGCAGGAATCTCCCAGGTTCCCGGCCCAACAAAAGCCCCCAGACCCAAATTGAGAGGGGCTGCTTTGGGGCCCCGTGGGGGCCCTTCAGGCCAGCTAGCTCTTTGGGTCCTGGCTCCTTCGCTTTGGGAGCTGTTGCTGCAGTTGAGCATGTTGGCCGGAGATTGCTTCTCGGGCCGCGAACTGCAACCTTGCAGGTACATCTCAGGTATCCATGCCCAACGAAAGCCCCCAGACCCAAATGGAGAGGGGCTGCTTGGGGGCCCCCTGGGGGCCCTTCAGGCCAGCTAGGTCTTTGGGTCCTGGCTCCTTCGCTTTGGGAGCTGTTGCTGCAGTTGGGCATGTTGGCCGGAGAGTGCTTCTCGGGCCGCGAACTGCAACCTTGCATGAATCTCCCAGGTTCCCCGCCCAACGAAAGCCCCCAGACCCAAATGGAGAGGGGCTGCTTGGGGAACCCCTGGGGGCCCTTCAGGCCAGCTAGGTCTTTGGGTCCTGGCTCCTTCGCTTTGGGAGCTGTTGCTGCAGTTGGGCATGTTGGCCGGAGAGTGCTTCTCGGGACGCGAACTGTAACCTTGCAGGTACCTCTCAGGTATACATGCCCAACGAAAGCCCCCAGACCCAAATTGAGAGGGGCTGCTTGGGGCCCCCTGGGGGCCCTTCAGGCCAGCTAGGTCTTTGGGTCCTGGCTCCTTCGGTTTGGGAGCTGTTGCTGCAGTTGGGCATGTTGGCCGGAGAGTGCTTCTCGGGCCGCGAACTGCAACCTTGCAGGAATCTCCCAGGTTCCCGGCCCAACGAAAGCCCCCAGACCCAAATGGAGAGGGGCTGCTTGGGGGACCCCTGGGGGCCCTTCAGGCCAGCTAGGTCTTTGGGTCCTGGCTCCTTCGGTTTGGGAGCTGTTGCTGCAGTTGAGCATGTTGTCCGGAGAGTGCTTCTCGGGCCGCGAACTGTATCCTTGCAGGTACATCTCAGGTATCCATGCCCAACGAAAGCCCCCAGACCCAAATGGAGAGGGGCTGCTTGGGGGCCCCCTGGGGGCCCTTCAGGCCAGCTAGGTCTTTGGGTCCTGGCTCCTTCGCTTTGGGAGCTGTTGCTGCAGTTGGGCATGTTGGCCGGAGAGTGCTTCTCGGGCCGAGAACTGCAACCTTGCAGGTACCTCCCAGGTTCCCGGCCCAACGAAAGCCCCCAGACCCAAATGGAGAATGGCTGCTTGGGGGCCCCCTGGGGGCCCTTCAGGCCAGCTAGGTCTTTGGGTCCTGGCTCCTTCGCTTTGGGAGCTGTTGCTGCAGTTGGGCATGTAGGGGGGAGAGTGCTTCTCGGGCCGCCAACTGCAACCTTGAAGGAATCTCCCAGGTTCCCGGCCCAACGAAAGCCGCCAGAACCAAATGGAGAGGGGCTGCTTGGGGGCCCCCTGGGGGCCCTTCAGGCCAGCTAGGTCTTTGGGTCCTGGCTCATTCGGTTTGGGAGCTGTTGCTGCAGTTGGGCATGTTGGCCGGAGAGTGCTTCTCGGGCCGCGAACTGCAACCTTGCAGGAATCTCCCAGGTTCCCGGCCCAACGAAAACCCTCAGACCCAAATGGAGAGGGGCTGCTTGGGGGACCCCTGGGGGCCCTTCAGGCCAGCTAGGTCTTTGGGTCCTGGCTCCTTCGCTTTGGGAGCTGTTGCTGCAGTTGGGCATGTTGGCCGGAGAGTGCTTCTCCGGCCGAGAACTGCAACCTTGCAGGAATCTCCCAGGTTCCATGCCCAACGAAAGCCCCCAGACCCAAATGGCGAGGGGCTGCTTGGGGGCCCCCTGGGGGCCCTTCAGGCCAGCTAGGTCTTTGGGTCCTGGCTCCTTCGCTTTGGGAGCTGTTGCTGCAGTTGGGCATGTTGGCCGGAGAGTGCTTCTCGGGCCGCGAACTGCAACCTTGCATGAATCTCCCAGGTTCCCCGCCCAACGAAAGCCCCCAGACCCAAATGGAGAGCGGCTGCTTGGGGACCCCCTGGGGGCACTTCAGGCCAGCTAGGTCTTTGGGTCCTGGCTCCTTCGCTTTGGGAGCTGTTGCTGCAGTTGGGCATGTTGGCCGGAGAGTGCTTCTCCGGCTGAGAACTGTAACTTGCAGGTACCTCTCAGGTATCCATGCCCAAGGAAAGCCCCCAGACCCAAATTGAGAGGGGCTGCTTGGGGGCCCCCTGGGGGCCCTTCAGGCCAGCTAGGTCTTTGGGTCCTGGCTCCTTCGCTTTGGGAGCTGTTGCTGCAGTTGGGCATGTTGGCCGGAGAGTGCTTCTCGGGCCGCGAACTGTAAACTTGCAGGTACCTCTCAGGTATCCATGCCCAACGAAAGCCCCCAGACCCAAATGGAGAGGGGCTGCTTGGGGGCCCCCTGGGGGCCCTTCAGGCCAGCTAGGTCTTTGGGTCCTGGCTCCTTCGCTTTGGGAGCTGTTGCTGCAGTTGGGCATGTTGGCCGGAGAGTGCTTCTCCGGCCGCGAACTGCAACCTTGCAGGATTCTCCCAGGTTCCATGCCCAACGAAAGCCCCCAGACCCAAATTGAGAGGGGCTGCTTGGGGGCCCCCTGGGGGCCCTTCAGGCCAGCTAGGTCTTTGGGTCCTGGCTCCTTCGCTTTGGGAGCTGTTGCTGCAGTTGTGCATGTTGGCCGGAGAGTGCTTCTCGGGCCGTGACCTGCAACCTTGCATGAATCTCCCAGGTTCCCGGCCCAACGAAAACCCCCAGACCCAAATTGAGAGGGGCTGCTTGGGGCCCCCCTGGGGGCCCTTCAGACCAGCTAGGTCTTTGGGTCCTGGCTCCTTCGCTTTGGGAGCTGTTGCTGGATATTGAGCATGTTGGCCGGAGAGTGCTTCTCGGGCTGCGAACTGCAACCTTGCTGGTATCTCCCAGGTTCTCAGCCTAAAGAAAGCCCCCAGACCCAAATGGAGAGGGGCTGCTTGGGGGCCCCCTGGGGGCCCTTCAGGCCAGCTAGGTCTTTGGGTCCTGGCTCCTTCGCTTTGGGAGCTGTTGCTGCAGTTGGGCATGTTGGCCGGAGAGTGCTTCTCGGGCCGCGAACTGCAACCTTGCAGGAATCTCCCAGGTTCCCGGCCCAACGAAAGCCCCCAGACCCAAATGGAGAGGGGCTGCTTGGGGGCCCCCTGGGGGCCCTTCAGGCCAGCTAGGTCTTTGGGTCCTGGCTCCTTCGGTTTGGGAGCTGTTGCTGCAGTTGCGCATGTTGGACGGAGAGTGCTTCTCGGGCCGCCAACTGCAACCTTGCAGGTACCTCCCAGGTTCCATGACCAACGAAAGCCCCCAGACCCAAATGGAGAGGTGCTGCTTGGGGGCCCCCTGGGGGCCCTTCAGGCCAGCTAGGTCTTTGGGTCCTGGCTCCTTCGCTTTGGGAGCTGTTGCTGCAGTTGGGCATGTTGGCCGGAGAGTGCTTCTCGGGCCGCGAACTGCAACCTTGCAGGAATCTCCCAGGTTCCCGGCCCAACGAAAGCCCCCAGACCCAAATGGAGAGGGGCTGCTTGGGGGCCCCCTGGGGGCCCTTCAGGCCAGCTAGGTCTTTGGGTCCTGGCTCCTTCGGTTTGGGAGCTGTTGCTGCAGTTGGGCATGTTGGCCGGAGAGTGCTTCTCGGGCCTCGAACTGCAACCTTGCAGGAATCTCCCAGGTTCCCGGCCCAACAAAAGCCCCCAGACCCAAATTGAGAGGGGCTGCTTTGGGGCCCCGTGGGGGCCCTTCAGGCCAGCTAGCTCTTTGGGTCCTGGCTCCTTCGCTTTGGGAGCTGTTGCTGCAGTTGAGCATGTTGGCCGGAGATTGCTTCTCGGGCCGCGAACTGCAACCTTGCAGGTACATCTCAGGTATCCATGCCCAACGAAAGCCCCCAGACCCAAATGGAGAGGGGCTGCTTGGGGGCCCCCTGGGGGCCCTTCAGGCCAGCTAGGTCTTTGGGTCCTGGCTCCTTCGCTTTGGGAGCTGTTGCTGCAGTTGGGCATGTTGGCCGGAGAGTGCTTCTCGGGCCGCGAACTGCAACCTTGCATGAATCTCCCAGGTTCCCCGCCCAACGAAAGCCCCCAGACCCAAATGGAGAGGGGCTGCTTGGGGAACCCCTGGGGGCCCTTCAGGCCAGCTAGGTCTTTGGGTCCTGGCTCCTTCGCTTTGGGAGCTGTTGCTGCAGTTGGGCATGTTGGCCGGAGAGTGCTTCTCGGGACGCGAACTGTAACCTTGCAGGTACCTCTCAGGTATACATGCCCAACGAAAGCCCCCAGACCCAAATTGAGAGGGGCTGCTTGGGGCCCCCTGGGGGCCCTTCAGGCCAGCTAGGTCTTTGGGTCCTGGCTCCTTCGGTTTGGGAGCTGTTGCTGCAGTTGGGCATGTTGGCCGGAGAGTGCTTCTCGGGCCGCGAACTGCAACCTTGCAGGAATCTCCCAGGTTCCCGGCCCAACGAAAGCCCCCAGACCCAAATGGAGAGGGGCTGCTTGGGGGACCCCTGGGGGCCCTTCAGGCCAGCTAGGTCTTTGGGTCCTGGCTCCTTCGGTTTGGGAGCTGTTGCTGCAGTTGAGCATGTTGTCCGGAGAGTGCTTCTCGGGCCGCGAACTGTATCCTTGCAGGTACATCTCAGGTATCCATGCCCAACGAAAGCCCCCAGACCCAAATGGAGAGGGGCTGCTTGGGGGCCCCCTGGGGGCCCTTCAGGCCAGCTAGGTCTTTGGGTCCTGGCTCCTTCGCTTTGGGAGCTGTTGCTGCAGTTGGGCATGTTGGCCGGAGAGTGCTTCTCGGGCCGAGAACTGCAACCTTGCAGGTACCTCCCAGGTTCCCGGCCCAACGAAAGCCCCCAGACCCAAATGGAGAATGGCTGCTTGGGGGCCCCCTGGGGGCCCTTCAGGCCAGCTAGGTCTTTGGGTCCTGGCTCCTTCGCTTTGGGAGCTGTTGCTGCAGTTGGGCATGTAGGGGGGAGAGTGCTTCTCGGGCCGCCAACTGCAACCTTGAAGGAATCTCCCAGGTTCCCGGCCCAACGAAAGCCGCCAGAACCAAATGGAGAGGGGCTGCTTGGGGGCCCCCTGGGGGCCCTTCAGGCCAGCTAGGTCTTTGGGTCCTGGCTCATTCGGTTTGGGAGCTGTTGCTGCAGTTGGGCATGTTGGCCGGAGAGTGCTTCTCGGGCCGCGAACTGCAACCTTGCAGGAATCTCCCAGGTTCCCGGCCCAACGAAAACCCTCAGACCCAAATGGAGAGGGGCTGCTTGGGGGACCCCTGGGGGCCCTTCAGGCCAGCTAGGTCTTTGGGTCCTGGCTCCTTCGCTTTGGGAGCTGTTGCTGCAGTTGGGCATGTTGGCCGGAGAGTGCTTCTCCGGCCGAGAACTGCAACCTTGCAGGAATCTCCCAGGTTCCATGCCCAACGAAAGCCCCCAGACCCAAATGGCGAGGGGCTGCTTGGGGGCCCCCTGGGGGCCCTTCAGGCCAGCTAGGTCTTTGGGTCCTGGCTCCTTCGCTTTGGGAGCTGTTGCTGCAGTTGGGCATGTTGGCCGGAGAGTGCTTCTCGGGCCGCGAACTGCAACCTTGCATGAATCTCCCAGGTTCCCCGCCCAACGAAAGCCCCCAGACCCAAATGGAGAGCGGCTGCTTGGGGACCCCCTGGGGGCACTTCAGGCCAGCTAGGTCTTTGGGTCCTGGCTCCTTCGCTTTGGGAGCTGTTGCTGCAGTTGGGCATGTTGGCCGGAGAGTGCTTCTCCGGCTGAGAACTGTAACTTGCAGGTACCTCTCAGGTATCCATGCCCAAGGAAAGCCCCCAGACCCAAATTGAGAGGGGCTGCTTGGGGGCCCCCTGGGGGCCCTTCAGGCCAGCTAGGTCTTTGGGTCCTGGCTCCTTCGCTTTGGGAGCTGTTGCTGCAGTTGGGCATGTTGGCCGGAGAGTGCTTCTCGGGCCGCGAACTGTAAACTTGCAGGTACCTCTCAGGTATCCATGCCCAACGAAAGCCCCCAGACCCAAATGGAGAGGGGCTGCTTGGGGGCCCCCTGGGGGCCCTTCAGGCCAGCTAGGTCTTTGGGTCCTGGCTCCTTCGCTTTGGGAGATGTTGCTGCAGTTGGGCATGTTGGCCGGAGAGTGCTTCTCGGGCCGCGAATAGCAACCTTGCAGGAATCTCCCAGGTTCCCCGCCCAACGAAAGCCCCCAGACCCAAATGGAGAGGGACTGCTTGGGGGCCCCCTGGGGGCCCTTCAGGCCAGCTAGGTCTTTGGGTCCTGGCTCCTTCGCTTTGGGAGCTGTTGCTGCAGTTGGGCATGTTGGCCGGAGAGTGCTTCTCGGGACGCGAACTGCAACCTTGCAGGAATCTCCCAGGTTCCCGGCCCAACGAAAGCCCCCAGACCCAAATGGAGAGGGGCTGCTTGGGGGCCCCCTGGGGGCCCTTCAGGCCACCTAGCTCTTTGGGTCCTGGCTCCTTCGGTTTGGGAGCTGTTGCTGCAGTTGAGCATGTTGGCCGGAGAGTGCTTCTTGGGCCGCGAACTGTAATCTTGCAGGTACATCTCAGTATCCATGCCCAACGAAAGCCCCCAAACCCAAATGGAGAGGGGCTGCTTGTTGGCCCCCTGGGGGCCCTTCAGGCCAGCTAGGTCTTTGGGTCCTGGCTCCTTCGGTTTGGGAGCTGTTGCTGCAGTTGGGCATGTTGGCCGGAGAGTGCTTCTCGGGCCGCGAACTGCAACCTTGCAGGAATCTCCCAGGTTCCATGCCCAACGAAAGCCCCCAGACCCAAATGGAGATGGGCTGCTTGGGGGCCCCCTGGGGGCCCTTCAGGCCAGCTAGGTCTTTGGGTCCTGGCTCCTTCGCTTTGGGAGCTGTTGCTGCAGTTGGGCATGTTGGCCGGAGAGTGCTTCTCGGGCTGCGAACTGCAACCTTGCAGGAATCTCACAGGTTCCCGGCCCAACGAAAGCCGCCAGACCCAAATGGAGAGGGGCTGCTTGGGAGCCCCCTGGGGGCCCTTCAGGCCAGCTAGGTCTTTGGGTCCTGGCTCCTTCGGTTTGGGAGCTGTTGCTGCAGTTGGGCATGTTGGCCGGAGAGTTCTTCTCGGGCCGCGAACTGTAACCTTGCAGGAACCTCTCAGGTATACATGCCCAACGAAAGCCCCCAGACCCAAATGGAGAGGGGCTGCTTGGGGGCCCCCTGGGGGCCCTTCAGGCCAGCTAGGTCTTTGGGTCCTGGCTCCTTCGCTTTGGGAGCTGTTGCTGCAGTTGGGCATGTTGGCCGGAGAGTGCTTCTCGGGCCGCGAACTGTAATCTTGCAGGTACATCTCAGGTATCCATGCCCAACGAAAGCCCCCAGACCCAAATGGAGAGGGGCTGCTTGGGGGCCCCCTGGGGGCCCTTCAGGCCACCTAGCTCTTTGGGTCCTGGCTCCTTCGGTTTGGGAGCTGTTGCTGCAGTTGGGCATGTTGGCCGGAGAGTGCTTCTCGGGCCGCGAACTGTAACTTGCAGGTACCTCTCAGGTATACATGCCCAACGAAAGCCCCCAGACCCAAATGGAGAGGGGCTGCTTGGGGGCCTTCTGGGGGCCCTTCAGGCCAGCTAGGTCTTTGGGTCCTGGCTCCTTCGCTTTGGGAGCTGTTGCTGGATATTGGACATGTTGGCCGGAGAGTGCTTCTCGGGCTGCGAACTGCAACCTTGCTGGTATATCCCAGGTTCTCAGCCTAAATAAAGCCCCCAAACCCAAATGGAGAGGGGCTGCTTGGGGGCCCCCTGGGGGCCCTTCAGGCCAGCTAGGTCTTTGGGTCCTGGCTCCTTCGGTTTGGGAGCTGTTGCTGCAGTTGGGCATGTTGGCCGGAGAGTGCTTCTCCGGCCGCGAACTGCAACCTTGCAGGATTCTCCCAGGTTCCCGGCCCAACGAAAACCCCCAGACCTAAATGGCGAGGGGCTGCTTAGGGGCCCCCTGGGGGCCCTTCAGGCCAGCTAGGTCTTTGGGTCCTGGCTCCTTCGCTTTGGGAGCTGTTGCTGCAGTTGGGCATGTTGGCCGGAGAGTGCTTCTCGGGCCGCGAAATGTAACTTCCAGGTACCTCTCAGGTATACATGCCCAACGAAAGCCCCCAGACCCAAATGGAGAGGGGCTGCTTGGTGGCCTTCTGGGGGCCCTTCAGGCCAGCTAGGTCTTTGGGTCCTGGCTCCTTCGCTTTGGGAGCTGTTGCTGAATATTGGACATGTTGGCCGGAGAGTGCTTCTCGGGCTGCGAACTGCAACCTTGCTGGTATCTCCCAGGTTCTCAGCCTAAAGAAAGCCCCCAGACCCAAATGGAGAGGGGCTGCTTGGGGGCCCCCTGGGGGCCCTTCAGGCCAGCTAGGTCTTTGGGTCCTGGCTCCTTCGGTTTGGGAGCTGTTGCTGCAGTTGGGCATGTTGGCCGGAGAGTGCTTCTCCGGCCGCGAACTGCAACCTTGCAGGATTCTCCCAGGTTCCATGCCCAACGAAAGCCCCCAGACCCAAATTGAGAGGGGCTGCTTGGGGGCCCCCTGGGGGCCCTTCAGGCCAGCTAGGTCTTTGGGTCCTGGCTCCTTCGCTTTGGGAGCTGTTGCTGCAGTTGTGCATGTTGGCCGGAGAGTGCTTCTCGGGCCGTGACCTGCAACCTTGCATGAATCTCCCAGGTTCCCGGCCCAACGAAAACCCCCAGACCCAAATTGAGAGGGGCTGCTTGGGGCCCCCCTGGGGGCCCTTCAGACCAGCTAGGTCTTTGGGTCCTGGCTCCTTCGCTTTGGGAGCTGTTGCTGGATATTGAGCATGTTGGCCGGAGAGTGCTTCTCGGGCTGCGAACTGCAACCTTGCTGGTATCTCCCAGGTTCGCAGCCTAAAGAAAGCCCCCAGACCCAAATGGAGAGGGGCTGCTTGGGGGCCCCCTGGGGGCCCTTCAGGCCAGCTAGGTCTTTGGGTCCTGGCTCCTTCGGTTTGGGAGCTGTTGCTGCAGTTGGGCATGTTGGCCGGAGAGTGCTTCTCGGGCCGCGAACTGCAACCTTGCAGGAATCTCCCAGGTTCCCGGCCCAACGAAAGCCCCCAGACCCAAATGGAGAGGGGCTGCTTGGGGGCCCCCTGGGGGCCCTTCAGGCCAGCTAGGTCTTTGGGTCCTGGCTCCTTCGGTTTGGGAGCTGTTGCTGCAGTTGCGCATGTTGGACGGAGAGTGCTTCTCGGGCCGCCAACTGCAACCTTGCAGGTACCTCCCAGGTTCCATGACCAACGAAAGCCCCCAGACCCAAATGGAGAGGTGCTGCTTGGGGGCCCCCTGGGGGCCCTTCAGGCCAGCTAGGTCTTTGGGTCCTGGCTCCTTCGCTTTGGGAGCTGTTGCTGCAGTTGGGCATGTTGGCCGGAGAGTGCTTCTCGGGCCGCGAACTGCAACCTTGCAGGAATCTCCCAGGTTCCCGGCCCAACGAAAGCCCCCAGACCCAAATGGAGAGGGGCTGCTTGGGGGCCCCCTGGGGGCCCTTCAGGCCAGCTAGGTCTTTGGGTCCTGGCTCCTTCGGTTTGGGAGCTGTTGCTGCAGTTGGGCATGTTGGCCGGAGAGTGCTTCTCGGGCCTCGAACTGCAACCTTGCAGGAATCTCCCAGGTTCCCGGCCCAACAAAAGCCCCCAGACCCAAATTGAGAGGGGCTGCTTTGGGGCCCCGTGGGGGCCCTTCAGGCCAGCTAGCTCTTTGGGTCCTGGCTCCTTCGCTTTGGGAGCTGTTGCTGCAGTTGAGCATGTTGGCCGGAGATTGCTTCTCGGGCCGCGAACTGCAACCTTGCAGGTACATCTCAGGTATCCATGCCCAACGAAAGCCCCCAAACCCAAATGGAGAGGGGCTGCTTGGGGGCCCCCTGGGGGCCCTTCAGGCCAGCTAGGTCTTTGGGTCCTGGCTCCTTCGCTTTGGGAGCTGTTGCTGCAGTTGGGCATGTTGGCCGGAGAGTGCTTCTCGGGCCGCGAACTGCAACCTTGCATGAATCTCCCAGGTTCCCCGCCCAACGAAAGCCCCCAGACCCAAATTGAGAGGGGCTGCTTGGGGAACCCCTGGGGGCCCTTCAGGCCAGCTAGGTCTTTGGGTCCTGGCTCCTTCGCTTTGGGAGCTGTTGCTGCAGTTGGGCATGTTGGCCGGAGAGTGCTTCTCGGGACGCGAACTGTAACCTTGCAGGTACCTCTCAGGTATACATGCCCAACGAAAGCCCCCAGACCCAAATTGAGAGGGGCTGCTTGGGGCCCCCTGGGGGCCCTTCAGGCCAGCTAGGTCTTTGGGTCCTGGCTCCTTCGGTTTGGGAGCTGTTGCTGCAGTTGGGCATGTTGGCCGGAGAGTGCTTCTCGGGCCGCGAACTGCAACCTTGCAGGAATCTCCCAGGTTCCCGGCCCAACGAAAGCCCCCAGACCCAAATGGAGAGGGGCTGCTTGGGGGACCCCTGGGGGCCCTTCAGGCCAGCTAGGTCTTTGGGTCCTGGCTCCTTCGGTTTGGGAGCTGTTGCTGCAGTTGAGCATGTTGTCCGGAGAGTGCTTCTCGGGCCGCGAACTGTATCCTTGCAGGTACATCTCAGGTATCCATGCCCAACGAAAGCCCCCAGACCCAAATGGAGAGGGGCTGCTTGGGGGCCCCCTGGGGGCCCTTCAGGCCAGCTAGGTCTTTGGGTCCTGGCTCCTTCGCTTTGGGAGCTGTTGCTGCAGTTGGGCATGTTGGCCGGAGAGTGCTTCTCGGGCCGAGAACTGCAACCTTGCAGGTACCTCCCAGGTTCCCGGCCCAACGAAAGCCCCCAGACCCAAATGGAGAATGGCTGCTTGGGGGCCCCCTGGGGGCCCTTCAGGCCAGCTAGGTCTTTGGGTCCTGGCTCCTTCGCTTTGGGAGCTGTTGCTGCAGTTGGGCATGTAGGGGGGAGAGTGCTTCTCGGGCCGCCAACTGCAACCTTGAAGGAATCTCCCAGGTTCCCGGCCCAACGAAAGCCGCCAGAACCAAATGGAGAGGGGCTGCTTGGGGGCCCCCTGGGGGCCCTTCAGGCCAGCTAGGTCTTTGGGTCCTGGCTCATTCGGTTTGGGAGCTGTTGCTGCAGTTGGGCATGTTGGCCGGAGAGTGCTTCTCGGGCCTCGAACTGCAAACTTGCAGGAATCTCCCAGGTTCCATGCCCAACAAAAGCCCCCAGACCCAAATGGAGAGGGGCTGCTTGGGGGCCCCCTGGGGGCCCTTCAGGCCAGCTAGGTCTTTGGGTCCTGGCTCCTTCGCTTTGGGAGCTGTTGCTGCAGTTGGGCATGTTGGCCGGAGAGTGCTTCTCGGGCCGCGAACTGCAACCTTGCAGGATTCTCCCAGGTTCCCGGCCCAACGAAAGCCCCCAGACCCAAATTGAGAGGGGCTGCTTGGGGGCCCCCTGGGGGCCCTTCAGGCCAGCTAGGTCTTTGGGTCCTGGCTCCTTCGCTTTGGGAGCTGTTGCTGCAGTTGGGCATGTTGGCCGGAGAGTGCTTCTCGGGCCGCGAACTGTAATCTTGCAGGTACATCTCAGGTATCCATGCCCAACGAAAGCCCCCAGACCCAAATGGAGAGGGGCTGCTTGGGGGCCCCCTGGGGGCCCTTCAGGCCAGCTAGGTCTTTGGGTCCTGGCTCCTTCGCTTTGGGAGCTGTTGCTGCAGTTGGGCATGTTGGCCGGAGAGTGCTTCTCGGGCCGCGAACTGCAACCTTGCAGGAATCTCCCAGGTTCCCGGCCCAACGAAAGCCCCCAGACCCAAATGGAGAGGGGCTGCTTGGGGGCCCCCTGGGGGCCCTTCAGGCCAGCTAGGTCTTTGGGTCCTGGCTCCTTCGGTTTGGGAGCTGTTGCTGCAGTTGCGCATGTTGGCCGGAGAGTGCTTCTCGGGCCGCCAACTGCAACCTTGCAGGTACCTCCCAGGTTCCATGCCCAACGAAAGCCCCCAGACCCAAATGGAGAGGGGCTGCTTGGGGGCCCCCTGGGGGCCCTTCAGGCCAGCTAGGTCTTTGGGTCCTGGCTCCTTCGCTTTGGGAGCTGTTGCTGCAGTTGGGCATGTTGGCCGGAGAGTGCTTCTCGGGCCGCGAACTGCAACCTTGCAGGAATCTCCCAGGTTCCCGGCCCAACGAAAGCCCCCAGACCCAAATGGAGAGGGGCTGCTTGGGGGCCCCCTGGGGGCCCTTCAGGCCAGCTAGGTCTTTGGGTCCTGGCTCCTTCGGTTTGGGAGCTGTTGCTGCAGTTGGGCATGTTGGCCGGAGAGTGCTTCTCGGGCCTCGAACTGCAACCTTGCAGGAATCTCCCAGGTTCCCGGCCCAACAAAAGCCCCCAGACCCAAATTGAGAGGGGCTGCTTTGGGGCCCCGTGGGGGCCCTTCAGGCCAGCTAGCTCTTTGGGTCCTGGCTCCTTCGCTTTGGGAGCTGTTGCTGCAGTTGAGCATGTTGGCCGGAGAGTGCTTCTCGGGCCGCGAACTGCAACCTTGCAGGTACATCTCAGGTTCCCGGCCCAACGAAAGCCCCCAGACCCAAATGGAGAGGGGCTGCTTGGGGGCCCCCTGGGGGCCCTTCAGGCCAGCTAGGTCTTTGGGTCCTGGCTCCTTCGCTTTGGGAGCTGTTGCTGCAGTTGGGCATGTTGGCCGGAGAGTGCTTCTCGGGCCTCGAACTGCAACCTTGCAGGAATCTCCCAGGTTCCCGGCCCAACGAAAGCCCCCAGACCCAAATTGAGAGGGGCTGCTTGGGGGCCCCCTGGGGGCCCTTCAGGCCAGCTAGGTCTTTGGGTCCTGGCTCCTTCGCTTTGGGAGCTGTTGCTGCAGTTGGGCATGTTGGGCGGAGAGTGCTTCTCGGGCCGCGAACTGCAACCTTGCAGGTACCTCCCAGGTTCCCGGCCCAACGAAAGCCCCCAGACCCAAATTGAGAGGGGCTGCTTGGGGGCCCCCTGGGGGCCCTTCAGGCCAGCTAGGTCTTTGGGTCCTGGCTCCTTCGCTTTGGGAGCTGTTGCTGCAGTTGAGCATGTTGTCCGGAGAGTGCTTCTCGGGCCGCGAACTGTATCCTTGCAGGTACATCTCAGGTATCCATGCCCAACGAAAGCCCCCAGACCCAAATGGAGAGGGGCTGCTTGGGGGCCCCCTGGGGGCCCTTCAGGCCAGCTAGGTCTTTGGGTCCTGGCTCCTTCGCTTTGGGAGCTGTTGCTGCAGTTGGGCATGTTGGCCGGAGAGTGCTTCTCGGGCCGAGAACTGCAACCTTGCAGGTACCTCCCAGGTTCCCGGCCCAACGAAAGCCCCCAGACCCAAATGGAGAATGGCTGCTTGGGGGCCCCCTGGGGGCCCTTCAGGCCAGCTAGGTCTTTGGGTCCTGGCTCCTTCGCTTTGGGAGCTGTTGCTGCAGTTGGGCATGTAGGGGGGAGAGTGCTTCTCGGGCCGCGAACTGCAACCTTGAAGGAATCTCCCAGGTTCCCGGCCCAACGAAAGCCGCCAGACCCAAATGGAGAGGGGCTGCTTGGGGGCCCCCTGGGGGCCCTTCAGGCCAGCTAGGTCTTTGGGTCCTGGCTCATTCAGTTTGGGAGCTGTTGCTGCAGTTGGGCATGTTGGCCGGAGAGTGCTTCTCGGGCCTCGAACTGCAAACTTGCAGGAATCTCCCAGGTTCCATGCCCAACAAAAGCCCCCAGACCCAAATGGAGAGGGGCTGCTTGGGGGCCCCCTGGGGGCCCTTCAGGCCAGCTAGGTCTTTGGGTCCTGGCTCCTTCGCTTTGGGAGCTGTTGCTGCAGTTGGGCATGTTGGCCGGAGAGTGCTTCTCGGGCCGCGAACTGCAACCTTGCAGGATTCTCCCAGGTTCCCGGCCCAACGAAAGCATCCAGAACCAAATGGAGAGGGGCTGCTTGGGGGCCCCCTGGGGGCCCTTCAGGCCAGCTAGGTCTTTGGGTCCTGGCTCCTTCGCTTTGGGAGCTGTTGCTGCAGTTGGGCATGTTGGCCGGAGAGTGCTTCTCGGGCCGCGAACTGCAACCTTGCAGGATTCTCCCAGGTTCCCGGCCCAACGAAAGCCCCCAGACCCAAATTGAGAGGGGCTGCTTGGGTCCCCCCTGGGGGCCCTTCAGGCCAGCTAGGTCTTTGGGTCCTGGCTCCTTCGGTTTGGGAGCTGTTGCTGCAGTTGGGCATGTTGGCCGGAGAGTGCTTCTCGGGCCGCGAACTGCAACCTTGCAGGATTCTCCCAGGTTCCCGGCCCAACGAAAGCCCCCAGACCCAAATGGAGAGGGGCTGCTTGGTGGCCCCCTGGGGGCCCTTCAGGCCAGCTAGGTCTTTGGGTCCTGGCTCCTTCGCTTTGGGAGCTGTTGCTGCAGTTGGGCATGTTGGCCGGAGAGTGCTTCTCGGGCTGCGAACTGCAACCTTGCAGGAATCTCCCAGGTTCCCGGCCCAACGAAAGCCCCCAGACCCAAATGGAGAGGGGCTGCTTGGGGGCCCCCTGGGGGCCCTTCAGGCCAGCTAGGTCTTTGGGTCCTGGCTCCTTCGCTTTGGGAGCTGTTGCTGCAGTTGGGCATGTTGGGCGGAGAGTGCTTCTCGGGCCGCGAACTGCAACCTTGCAGGTACCTCCCAGGTTCCCGGCCCAACGAAAGCCCCCAGACCCAAATTGAGAGGGGCTGCTTGGGGGCCCCCTGGGGGCCCTTCAGGCCAGCTAGGTCTTTGGGTCCTGGCTCCTTCGCTTTGGGAGCTGTTGCTGCAGTTGGGCATGTTGGCCGGAGAGTGCTTCTCGGGCCGCGAACTGTAATCTTGCAGGTACATCTCAGGTATCCATGCCCAACGAAAGCCCCCAGACCCAAATGGAGAGGGGCTGCTTGGGGGCCCCCTGGGGGCCCTTCAGGCCAGCTAGGTCTTTGGGTCCTGGCTCCTTCGGTTTGGGAGCTGTTGCTGCAGTTGGGCATGTTGGCCGGAGAGTGCTTCTCGGGCCGCGAACTGTAACTTGCAGGTACCTCTCAGGTATACATGCCCAACGAAAGCCCCCAGACCCAAATGGAGAGGGGCTGCTTGGTGGCCTTCTGGGGGCCCTTCAGGCCAGCTAGGTCTTTGGGTCCTGGCTCCTTCGCTTTGGGAGCTGTTGCTGGATATTGGACATGTTGGCCGGAGAGTGCTTCTCGGTCTGCGAACTGCAACCTTGCTGGTATATCCCAGGTTCTCAGCCTAAATAAAGCCCCCAAACCCAAATGGAGAGGGGCTGCTTGGGGGCCCCCTGGGGGCCCTTCAGGCCAGCTAGGTCTTTGGGTCCTGGCTCCTTCGCTTTGGGAGCTGTTGCTGCAGTTGGGCATGTTGGCCGGAGAGTGCTTCTCCGGCCGCGAACTGCAACCTTGCAGGATTCTCCCAGGTTCCCGGCCCAACGAAAACCCCCAGACCTAAATGGAGAGGGGCTGCTTAGGGGCCCCCTGGGGGCCCTTCAGGCCAGCTAGGTCTTTGGGTCCTGGCTCCTTCGCTTTGGGAGCTGTTGCTGCAGTTGGGCATGTTGGCCGGAGAGTGCTTCTCGGGCCGCGAACTGTAACTTGCAGGTACCTCTCAGGTATACATGCCCAACGAAAGCCCCCAGACCCAAATGGAGAGGGGCTGCTTGGTGGCCTTCTGGGGGCCCTTCAGGCCAGCTAGGTCTTTGGGTCCTGGCTCCTTCGCTTTGGGAGCTGTTGCTGGATATTGGACATGTTGGCCGGAGAGTGCTTCTCGGGCTGCGAACTGCAACCTTGCTGGTATATCCCAGGTTCTCAGCCTAAATAAAGCCCCCAAACCCAAATGGAGAGGGGCTGCTTGGGGGACCCCTGGGGGCCCTTCAGGCCAGCTAGGTCTTTGGGTCCTGGCTCCTTCGCTTTGGGAGCTGTTGCTGCAGTTGGGCATGTTGGCCGGAGAGTGCTTCTCGGGCCGCGAACTGCAACCTTGCAGGATTCTCCCAGGTTCCCGGCCCAACGAAAACCCCCAGACCTAAATGGAGAGGGGCTGCTTAGGGGCCCCCTGGGGGCCCTTCAGGCCAGCTAGGTCTTTGGGTCCTGGCTCCTTCGCTTTGGGAGCTGTTGCTGCAGTTGGGCATGTTGGCCGGAGAGTGCTTCTCGGGCCGCGAAATGTAACTTCCAGGTACCTCTCAGGTATACATGCCCAACGAAAGCCCCCAGACCCAAATGGAGAGGGGCTGCTTGGTGGCCTTCTGGGGGCCCTTCAGGCCAGCTAGGTCTTTGGGTCCTGGCTCCTTCGCTTTGGGAGCTGTTGCTGGATATTTGACATGTTGGCCGGAGAGTGCTTCTCGGGCTGCGAACTGCAACCTTGCTGGTATCTCCCAGGTTCTCAGCCTAAAGAAAGCCCCCAGACCCAAATGGAGAGGGGCTGCTTGGGGGCCCCCTGGGGGCCCTTCAGGCCAGCTAGGTCTTTGGGTCCTGGCTCCTTCGGTTTGGGAGCTGTTGCTGCAGTTGGGCATGTTGGCCGGAGAGTGCTTCTCCGGCCGCGAACTGCAACCTTGCAGGATTCTCCCAGGTTCCATGCCCAACGAAAGCCCCCAGACCCAAATTGAGAGGGGCTGCTTGGGGGCCCCCTGGGGGCCCTTCAGGCCAGCTAGGTCTTTGGGTCCTGGCTCCTTCGCTTTGGGAGCTGTTGCTGGATATTGGACATGTTGGCCGGAGAGTGCTTCTCGGGCTGCGAACTGCAACCTTGCTGGTATATCCCAGGTTCTCAGCCTAAATAAAGCCCCCAAACCCAAATGGAGAGGGGCTGCTTGGGGGCCCCCTGGGGGCCCTTCAGGCCAGCTAGGTCTTTGGGTCCTGGCTCCTTCGCTTTGGGAGCTGTTGCTGCAGTTGGGCATGTTGGCCGGAGAGTGCTTCTCCGGCCGCGAACTGCAACCTTGCAGGATTCTCCCAGGTTCCCGGCCCAACGAAAACCCCCAGACCTAAATGGAGAGGTGCTGCTTAGGGGCCCCCTGGGGGCCCTTCAGGCCAGCTAGGTCTTTGGGTCCTGGCTCCTTCGCTTTGGGAGCTGTTGCTGCAGTTGGGCATGTTGGCCGGAGAGTGCTTCTCGGGCCGCGAACTGTAACTTGCAGGTACCTCTCAGGTATACATGCCCAACGAAAGCCCCCAGACCCAAATGGAGAGGGGCTGCTTGGTGGCCTTCTGGGGGCCCTTCAGGCCAGCTAGGTCTTTGGGTCCTGGCTCCTTCGCTTTGGGAGCTGTTGCTGGATATTGGACATGTTGGCCGGAGAGTGCTTCTCGGGCTGCGAACTGCAACCTTGCTGGTATATCCCAGGTTCTCAGCCTAAATAAAGCCCCCAAACCCAAATGGAGAGGGGCTGCTTGGGGGACCCCTGGGGGCCCTTCAGGCCAGCTAGGTCTTTGGGTCCTGGCTCCTTCGCTTTGGGAGCTGTTGCTGCAGTTGGGCATGTTGGCCGGAGAGTGCTTCTCGGGCCGCGAACTGCAACCTTGCAGGATTCTCCCAGGTTCCCGGCCCAACGAAAACCCCCAGACCTAAATGGAGAGGGGCTGCTTAGGGGCCCCCTGGGGGCCCTTCAGGCCAGCTAGGTCTTTGGGTCCTGGCTCCTTCGCTTTGGGAGCTGTTGCTTCAGTTGGGCATGTTGGCCGGAGAGTGCTTCTCGGGCCGCGAACTGTAACTTGCAGGTACCTCTCAGGTATACATGCCCAACGAAAGCCCCCAGACCCAAATGGAGAGGGGCTGCTTGGTGGCCTTCTGGGGGCCCTTCAGGCCAGCTAGGTCTTTGGGTCCTGGCTCCTTCGCTTTGGGAGCTGTTGCTGGATATTGGACATGTTGGCCGGAGAGTGCTTCTCGGGCTGCGAACTGCAACCTTGCTGGTATCTCCCAGGTTCTCAGCCTAAAGAAAGCCCCCAGACCCAAATGGAGAGGGGCTGCTTGGGGGCCCCCTGGGGGCCCTTCAGGCCAGCTAGGTCTTTGGGTCCTGGCTCCTTCGGTTTGGGAGCTGTTGCTGCAGTTGGGCATGTTGGCCGGAGAGTGCTTCTCCGGCCGCGAACTGCAACCTTGCAGGATTCTCCCAGGTTCCATGCCCAACGAAAGCCCCCAGACCCAAATTGAGAGGGGCTGCTTGGGGGCCCCCTGGGGGCCCTTCAGGCCAGCTAGGTCTTTGGGTCCTGGCTCCTTCGGTTTGGGAGCTGTTGCTGCAGTTGTGCATGTTGGCCGGAGAGTGCTTCTCGGGCCGTGAACTGCAACCTTGCATGAATCTCCCAGGTTCCCGGCCCAACGAAAGCCCCCAGACCCAAATTGAGAGGGGCTGCTTGGGGCCCACCTGGGGGCCCTTCAGACCAGCTAGGTCTTTGGGTCCTGGCTCCTTCGCTTTGGGAGCTGTTGCTGGATATTGAGCATGTTGGCCGGAGAGTGCTTCTCGGGCTGCGAACTGCAACCTTGCAGGATTCTCCCAGGTTCTCAGCCTAAAGAAAGCCCCCAGACCCAAATGGAGAGGGGCTGCTTGGGGGCCCCCTGGGGGCCCTTCAGGCCAGCTAGGTCTTTGGGTCCTGGCTCCTTCGGTTTGGGAGCTGTTGCTGCAGTTGGGCATGTTGGCCGGAGAGTGCTTCTCCGGCCGCGAACTGCAACCTTGCAGGAATCTCCCAGGTTCCCGGCCCAACGAAAGCCCCCAGACCCAAATGGAGAGGGGCTGCTTGGGGTCCTTCTGGGGGCCCTTCAGGCCAGCTAGGTCTTTGGGTCCTGGCTCCTTCGGTTTGGGAGCTGTTGCTGGATATTGGACATGTTGGCCGGAGAGTGCTTCTCGGGCCGCGAACTGCAACCTTGCAGGAATCTCCCAGGTTCCCGGCCCAACAAAAGCCCCCAGACCCAAATGGAGAGGGGCTGCTTGGTGGCCCCCTGGGGGCCCTTCAGGCCAGCTAGGTCTTTGGGTCCTGGCTCCTTCGCTTTGGGAGCTGTTGCTGCAGTTGGGCATGTTGGCCGGAGAGTGCTTCTCCGGCCGCGAATTGCAACCTTGCAGGTACCTCCCAGGTTCCCGGCCCAACGAAAGCCCCCAGACCCAAATGGAGATGAGCTCCTTGGGGGCCCCCTGGGGGCCCTTCAGGCCAGCTAGGTCTTTGGGTCCTGGCTCCTTCGGTTTGGGAGCTGTTGCTGCAGTTGGGCATGTTGGCCGGAGAGTGCTTCTCGGGCCGCGAACTGCAACCTTGCAGGAATCTCCCAGGTTCCCGGCCCAACGAAAGCCCCCAGACCCAAATGGAGAGGGGCTGCTTGGGGGCCCCCTGGGGGCCCTTCAGGCCAGCTAGGTCTTTGGGTCCTGGCTCCTTCGCTTTGGGAGCTGTTGCTGCAGTTGGACATGTTGGCCGGAGAGTGCTTCTCGGGCCGCCAACTGCAACCTTGCATGAATCTCCCAGGTTCCCGGCCCAACGAAAGCCCCCAGACCCAAATGGAGAGGGGCTGCTTGGGGGCCCCCTGGGGGCCCTTCAGGCCAGCTAGGTCTTTGGGTCCTGGCTCCTTCGCTTTGGGAGCTGTTGCTGCAGTTGGGCATGTTGGGCGGAGAGTGCTTCTCGGGCCGCGAACTGCAACCTTGCAGGTACCTCCCAGGTTCCCGGCCCAACGAAAGCCGCCAGACCCAAATTGAGAGGGGCTGCTTGGGGGCCCCCTGGGGGCCCTTCAGGCCACCTAGCTCTTTGGGTCCTGGCTCCTTCGCTTTGGGAGCTGTTGCTTCAGTTGGGCATGTTGGCCGGAGAGTGCTTCTCGGGCCGCGAACTGTAATCTAGCAGGTACATCTCAGGTATCCATGCCCAACGAAAGCCCCCAGACCCAAATGGAGAGGGGCTGCTTGGGGGCCCCCTGGGGGCCCTTCAGGCCACCTAGCTCTTTGGGTCCTGGCTCCTTCGGTTTGGGAGCTGTTGCTGCAGTTGGGCATGTTGGCCGGAGAGTGCTTCTCGGGCCGCGAACTGTAACTTGCAGGTACCTCTCAGGTATACATGCCCAACGAAAGCCCCCAGACCCAAATGGAGAGGGGCTGCTTGGTGGCCTTCTGGGGGCCCTTCAGGCCAGCTAGGTCTTTGGGTCCTGGCTCCTTCGCTTTGGGAGCTGTTGCTGGATATTGGACATGTTGGCCGGAGAGTGCTTCTCGGGCTGCGAACTGCAACCTTGCTGGTATATCCCAGGTTCTCAGCCTAAATAAAGCCCCCAAACCCAAATGGAGAGGGGCTGCTTGGGGGCCCCCTGGGGGCCCTTCAGGCCAGCTAGGTCTTTGGGTCCTGGCTCCTTCGCTTTGGGAGCTGTTGCTGCAGTTGGGCATGTTGGCCGGAGAGTGCTTCTCCGGCCGCGAACTGCAACCTTGCAGGATTCTCCCAGGTTCCTGGCCCAACGAAAACCCCCAGACCTAATTGCGAGGGGCTGCTTAGGGGCCCCCTGGGGGCCCTTCAGGCCAGCTAGGTCTTTGGGTCCTGGCTCCTTCGGTTTGGGAGCTGTTGCTGCAGTTGTGCATGTTGGCCGGAGAGTGCTTCTCGGGCCGCGAAATGTAACTTCCAGGTACCTCTCAGGTATACATGCCCAACGAAAGCCCCCAGACCCAAATGGAGAGGGGCTGCTTGGTGGCCTTCTGGGGGCCCTTCAGGCCAGCTAGGTCTTTGGGTCCTGGCTCCTTCGCTTTGGGAGCTGTTGCTGGATATTGGACATGTTGGCCGGAGAGTGCTTCTCCGGCCGCGAACTGCAACCTTGCAGGATTCTCCAAGGTTCCATGCCCAACGAAAGCCCCCAGACCCAAATTGAGAGGGGCTGCTTGGGGGCCCCCTGGGGGCCCTTCAGGCCAGCTAGGTCTTTGGGTCCTGGCTCCTTCGGTTTGGGAGCTGTTGCTGCAGTTGAGCATGTTGGCCGGAGAGTGCTTCTCGGGCTGCGAACTGTATCCTTGCAGGTACCTCTCAGGTATCCATGCCCAACGAAAGCCCCCAGACCCAAATGGAGAGGGGCTGCTTGGGGGCCCCCTGGGGGCCCTTCAGGCCAGCTAGGTCTTTGGGTCCTGGCTCCTTCGCTTTGGGAGCTGTTGCTGCAGTTGGGCATGTTGGCCGGAGAGTGCTTCTCGGGCCGAGAACTGCAACCTTGCAGGTACCTCCCAGGTTCCCGGCCCAACGAAAGCCCCCAGACCCAAATGGAGAATGGCTGCTTGGGGGCCCCCTGGGGGCCCTTCAGGCCAGCTAGGTCTTTGGGTCCTGGCTCCTTCGCTTTGGGAGCTGTTGCTGCAGTTGGGCATGTTGGCCGGAGAGTGCTTCTCGGGCCGCGAACTGCAACCTTGAAGGAATCTCCCAGGTTCCCGGCCCAACGAAAGCCGCCAGACCCAAATTGAGAGGGGCTGCTTGGGGGCCCCCTGGGGGCCCTTCAGGCCAGCTAGGTCTTTGGGTCCTGGCTCCTTCGCTTTGGGAGCTGTTGCTGCAGTTGGGCATGTTGGCCGGAGAGTGCTTCTCGGGCCGCGAACTGCAACCTTGCAGGATTCTCCCAGGTTCCCGGCCCAACGAAAGCCCCCAGACCCAAATTGAGAGGGGCTGCTTGGGGGCCCCCTGGGGGCCCTTCAGGCCAGCTAGGTCTTTGGGTCCTGGCTCCTTCGGTTTGGGAGCTGTTGCTGCAGTTGGGCATGTTGGCCGGAGAGTGCTTCTCCGGCTGAGAACTGTAACTTGCAGGTACCTCTCAGGTATCCATGCCCAACGAAAGCCCCCAGACCCAAATTGAGAGGGGCTGCTTGGGGGCCCCCTGGGGGCCCTTCAGGCCAGCTAGGTCTTTGGGTCCTGGCTCCTTCGGTTTGGGAGCTGTTGCTGCAGTTGGGCATGTTGGCCGGAGAGTGCTTCTCGGGCCGCGAACTGCAACCTTGCAGGATTCTCCCAGGTTCCCGGCCCAACGAAAGCCCCCAGACCCAAATGGAGAGGGGCTGCTTGGGGGCCCCCTGGGGGCCCTTCAGGCCAGCTAGGTCTTTGGGTCCTGGCTCCTTCGGTTTGGGATGTGTTGCTGCAGTTGGGCATGTTGGGCGGAGAGTGCTTCTCGGGCCGCGAAATGTAACTTGCAGGTACCTCTCAGGTATACATGCCCAACGAAAGCCCCCAGACCCAAATGGAGAGGGGCTGCTTGGGGGCCCCCTGGGGGCCCTTCAGGCCAGCTAGGTCTTTGGGTCCTGGCTCCTTCGCTTTGGGAGCTGTTGCTGCAGTTGGGCATGTTGGCCGGAGAGTGCTTCTCGGGCCGCGAATTGCAACCTTGCAGGAATCTCCCAGGTTCCCGGCCCAACGAAAGCCCCCAGACCCAAATTGAGAGGGGCTGCTTGGGGGCCCCCTGGGGGCCCTTCAGGCCAGCTAGGTCTTTGTGTCCTGGCTCATTCGGTTTGGGAGCTGTTGCTGACGTTGGGCATGTTGGCCGGAGAGTGCTTCTCCGGCCGCGAATTGCAACCTTGCAGGTACCTCCCAGGTTCCCGGCCCAACGAAAGCCCCCAGACCCAAATGGAGATGAGCTCCTTGGGGGCCCCCTGGGGGCCCTTCAGGCCAGCTAGGTCTTTGGGTCCTGGCTCCTTCGCTTTGGGAGCTGTTGCTGCAGTTGGGCATGTTGGCCGGAGAGTGCTTCTCGGGCCGCGAACTGCAACCTTGCAGGAATCTCCCAGGTTCCCGGCCCAACGAAAGCCCCCAGACCCAAATGGAGAGGGGCTGCTTGGGGGCCCCCTGGGGGCCCTTCAGGCCAGCTAGGTCTTTGGGTCCTGGCTCCTTCGCTTTGGGAGCTGTTGCTGCAGTTGGGCATGTTGGGCGGAGAGTGCTTCTCGGGCCGCGAACTGCAACCTTGCAGGTACCTCCCAGGTTCCCGGCCCAATGAAAGCCGCCAGACCCAAATTGAGAGGGGCTGCTTGGGGGCCCCCTGGGGGCCCTTCAGGCCACCTAGCTCTTTGGGTCCTGGCTCCTTCGCTTTGGGAGCTGTTGCTGCAGTTGGGCATGTTGGCCGGAGAGTGCTTCTCGGGCCGCGAACTGTAATCTTGCAGGTACATCTCAGGTATCCATGCCCAACGAAATCCCCCAGACCCAAATGGAGAGGGGCTGCTTGGGGGCCCCCTGGGGGCCCTTCAGGCCAGCTAGGTCTTTGGGTCCTGGCTCCTTCGCTTTGGGAGCTGTTGCTGCAGTTGGGCATGTTGGCCGGAGAGTGCTTCTCGGGCCGCGAACTGTAACTTGCAGGTACCTCTCAGGTATACATGCCCAACGAAAGCCCCCAGACCCAAATGGAGAGGGGCTGCTTGGTGGCCTTCTGGGGGCCCTTCAGGCCAGCTAGGTCTTTGGGTCCTGGCTCCTTCGGTTTGGGAGCTGTTGCTGGATATTGGACATGTTGGCCGGAGAGTGCTTCTCGGGCTGCGAACTGCAACCTTGCTGGTATATCCCAGGTTCTCAGCCTAAATAAAGCCCCCAAACCCAAATGGAGAGGGGCTGCTTGGTGGCCCCCTGGGGGCCCTTCAGGCCAGCTAGGTCTTTGGGTCCTGGCTCCTTCGCTTTGGGAGCTGTTGCTGCAGTTGGGCATGTTGGCCGGAGAGTGCTTCTCGGGCCGCGAACTGCAACCTTGCAGGATTCTCCCAGGTTCCCGGCCCAACGAAAGCCCCCAGACCCAAATTGAGAGGGGCTGCTTGGGTCCCCCCTGGGGGCCCTTCAGGCCAGCTAGGTCTTTGGGTCCTGGCTCCTTCGCTTTGGGAGCTGTTGCTGCAGTTGGGCATGTTGGCCGGAGAGTGCTTCTCGGGCCGCGAACTGCAACCTTGCAGGATTCTCCCAGGTTCCCGGCCCAACGAAAGCCCCCAGACCCAAATGGAGAGGGGCTGCTTGGTGGCCCCCTGGGGGCCCTTCAGGCCAGCTAGGTCTTTGGGTCCTGGCTCCTTCGCTTTGGGAGCTGTTGCTGCAGTTGGGCATGTTGGCCGGAGAGTGCTTCTCGGGCCGCGAACTGTAATCTTGCAGGTACATCTCAGGTATCCATGCCCAACGAAAGCCCCCAGACCCAAATGGAGAGGGGCTGCTTGGGGGCCCCCTGGGGGCCCTTCAGGCCAGCTAGGTCTTTGGGTCCTGGCTCCTTCGCTTTGGGAGCTGTTGCTGCAGTTGGGCATGTTGGCCGGAGAGTGCTTCTCGGGCCGCGAACTGCAACCTTGCAGGAATCTCCCAGGTTCCCGGCCCAACGAAAGCCCCCAGACCCAAATGGAGAGGGGCTGCTTGGGGGCCCCCTGGGGGCCCTTCAGGCCAGCTAGGTCTTTGGGTCCTGGCTCCTTCGGTTTGGGAGCTGTTGCTGCAGTTGGGCATGTTGGCCGGAGAGTGCTTCTCGGGCCGCCAACTGCAACCTTGCAGGTACCTCCCAGGTTCCATGCCCAACGAAAGCCCCCAGACCCAAATGGAGAGGTGCTGCTTGGGGGCCCCCTGGGGGCCCTTCAGGCCAGCTAGGTCTTTGGGTCCTGGCTCCTTCGCTTTGGGAGCTGTTGCTGCAGTTGCGCATGTTGGCCGGAGAGTGCTTCTCGGGCCGCGAACTGCAACCTTGCAGGAATCTCCCAGGTTCCCGGCCCAACGAAAGCCCCCAGACCCAAATGGAGAGGGGCTGCTTGGGGGCCCCCTGGGGGCCCTTCAGGCCAGCTAGGTCTTTGGGTCCTGGCTCCTTCGCTTTGGGAGCTGTTGCTGCAGTTGGGCATGTTGGCCGGAGAGTGCTTCTCGGGCCGCGAACTGCAACCTTGCAGGAATCTCCCAGGTTCCCGGCCCAACAAAAGCCCCCAGACCCAAATTGAGAGGGGCTGCTTTGGGGCCCCGTGGGGGCCCTTCAGGCCAGCTAGCTCTTTGGGTCCTGGCTCCTTCGCTTTGGGAGCTGTTGCTGCAGTTGAGCATGTTGGCCGGAGAGTGCTTCTCGGGCCGCGAACTGCAACCTTGCAGGTACATCTCAGGTATCCATGCCCAACGTAAGCCCCCAAACCCAAATGGAGAGGGGCTGCTTGGGGGCCCCCTGGGGGCCCTTCAGGCCAGCTAGGTCTTTGGGTCCTGGCTCCTTCGCTTTGGGAGCTGTTGCTGCAGTTGGGCATGTTGGCCGGGGAGTGCTTCTCGGGCCGCGAACTGCAACCTTGCATGAATCTCCCAGGTTCCCCGCCCAACGAAAGCCCCCAGACCCAAATGGAGAGGGGCTGCTTGGGGAACCCCTGGGGGCCCTTCAGGCCAGCTAGGTCTTTGGGTCCTGGCTCCTTCGCTTTGGGAGCTGTTGCTGCAGTTGGGCATGTTGGCCGGAGAGTGCTTCTCGGGACGCGAACTGTAACCTTGCAGGTACCTCTCAGGTATACATGCCCAACGAAAGCCCCCAGACCCAAATTGAGAGGGGCTGCTTGGGGCCCCCTGGGGGCCCTTCAGGCCAGCTAGGTCTTTGGGTCCTGGCTCCTTCGGTTTGGGAGCTGTTGCTGCAGTTGGGCATGTTGGCCGGAGAGTGCTTCTCGGGCCGCGAACTGCAACCTTGCAGGAATCTCCCAGGTTCCCGGCCCAACGAAAGCCCCCAGACCCAAATGGAGAGGGGCTGCTTGGGGGACCCCTGGGGGCCCTTCAGGCCAGCTAGGTCTTTGGGTCCTGGCTCCTTCGGTTTGGGAGCTGTTGCTGCAGTTGAGCATGTTGTCCGGAGAGTGCTTCTCGGGCCGCGAACTGTATCCTTGCAGGTACATCTCAGGTATCCATGCCGAACGAAAGCCCCCAGACCCAAATGGAGAGGGGCTGCTTGGGGGCCCCCTGGGGGCCCTTCAGGCCAGCTAGGTCTTTGGGTCCTGGCTCCTTCGCTTTGGGAGCTGTTGCTGCAGTTGGGCATGTTGGCCGGAGAGTGCTTCTCGGGCCGAGAACTGCAACCTTGCAGGTACCTCCCAGGTTCCCGGCCCAACGAAAGCCCCCAGACCCAAATGGAGAATGGCTGCTTGGGGGCCCCCTGGGGGCCCTTCAGGCCAGCTAGGTCTTTGGGTCCTGGCTCCTTCGCTTTGGGAGCTGTTGCTGCAGTTGGGCATGTAGGGGGGAGAGTGCTTCTCGGGCCGCGAACTGCAACCTTGAAGGAATCTCCCAGGTTCCCGGCCCAACGAAAGCCGCCAGACCCAAATGGAGAGGGGCTGCTTGGGGGCCCCCTGGGGGCCCTTCAGGCCAGCTAGGTCTTTGGGTCCTGGCTCATTCGGTTTGGGAGCTGTTGCTGCAGTTGGGCATGTTGGCCGGAGAGTGCTTCTCGGGCCTCGAACTGCAAACTTGCAGGAATCTCCCAGGTTCCATGCCCAACAAAAGCCCCCAGACCCAAATGGAGAGGGGCTGCTTGGGGGCCCCCTGGGGGCCCTTCAGGCCAGCTAGGTCTTTGGGTCCTGGCTCCTTCGCTTTGGGAGCTGTTGCTGCAGTTGGGCATGTTGGCCGGAGAGTGCTTCTCGGGCCGCGAACTGCAACCTTGCAGGATTCTCCCAGGTTCCCGGCCCAACGAAAGCCCCCAGACCCAAATTGAGAGGGGCTGCTTGGGGGCCCCCTGGGGGCCCTTCAGGCCAGCTAGGTCTTTGGGTCCTGGCTCCTTCGCTTTGGGAGCTGTTGCTGCAGTTGGGCATGTTGGCCGGAGAGTGCTTCTCGGGCCGCGAACTGCAACCTTGCAGGATTCTCCCAGGTTCCCGGCCCAACGAAAGCCCCCAGACCCAAATTGAGAGGGGCTGCTTGGGTCCCCCCTGGGGGCCCTTCAGGCCAGCTAGGTCTTTGGGTCCTGGCTCCTTCGCTTTGGGAGCTGTTGCTGCAGTTGGGCATGTTGGCCGGAGAGTGCTTCTCGGGCCGCGAACTGCAACCTTGCAGGATTCTCCCAGGTTCCCGGCCCAACGAAAGCCCCCAGACCCAAATGGAGAGGGGCTGCTTGGGGGCCCCCTGGGGGCCCTTCAGGCCAGCTAGGTCTTTGGGTCCTGGCTCCTTCGCTTTGGGAGCTGTTGCTGCAGTTGGGCATGTTGGCCGGAGAGTGCTTCTCGGGCTGCGAACTGCAACCTTGCAGGAATCTCCCAGGTTCCCGGCCCAACGAAAGCCCCCAGACCCAAATGGAGAGGGGCTGCTTGGGGGCCCCCTGGGGGCCCTTCAGGCCAGCTAGGTCTTTGGGTCCTGGCTCCTTCGCTTTGGGAGCTGTTGCTGCAGTTGGGCATGTTGGGCGGAGAGTGCTTCTCGGGCTGCGAACTGCAACCTTGCAGGTACCTCCCAGGTTCCCGGCCCAACGAAAGCCCCCAGACCCAAATTGAGAGGGGCTGCTTGGGGGCCCCCTGGGGGCCCTTCAGGCCAGCTAGGTCTTTGGGTCCTGGCTCCTTCGCTTTGGGAGCTGTTGCTGCAGTTGGGCATGTTGGCCGGAGAGTGCTTCTCGGGCCGCGAACTGCAACCTTGCAGGTACCTCCCAGGTTCCCGGCCCAACGAAAGCCCCCAGACCCAAATTGAGAGGGGCTGCTTGGGGGCCCCCTGGGGGCCCTTCAGGCCAGCTAGGTCTTTGGGTCCTGGCTCCTTCGCTTTGGGAGCTGTTGCTGCAGTTGAGCATGTTGTCCGGAGAGTGCTTCTCGGGCCGCGAACTGTATCCTTGCAGGTACATCTCAGGTATCCATGCCCAACGAAAGCCCCCAGACCCAAATGGAGAGGGGCTGCTTGGGGGCCCCCTGGGGGCCCTTCAGGCCAGCTAGGTCTTTGGGTCCTGGCTCCTTCGCTTTGGGAGCTGTTGCTGCAGTTGGGCATGTTGGCCGGAGAGTGCTTCTCGGGCCGAGAACTGCAACCTTGCAGGTACCTCCCAGGTTCCCGGCCCAACGAAAGCCCCCAGACCCAAATGGAGAATGGCTGCTTGGGGGCCCCCTGGGGGCCCTTCAGGCCAGCTAGGTCTTTGGGTCCTGGCTCCTTCGCTTTGGGAGCTGTTGCTGCAGTTGGGCATGTAGGGGGGAGAGTGCTTCTCGGGCCGCGAACTGCAACCTTGAAGGAATCTCCCAGGTTCCCGGCCCAACGAAAGCCGCCAGACCCAAATGGAGAGGGGCTGCTTGGGGGCCCCCTGGGGGCCCTTCAGGCCAGCTAGGTCTTTGGGTCCTGGCTCATTCAGTTTGGGAGCTGTTGCTGCAGTTGGGCATGTTGGCCGGAGAGTGCTTCTCGGGCCTCGAACTGCAAACTTGCAGGAATCTCCCAGGTTCCATGCCCAACAAAAGCCCCCAGACCCAAATGGAGAGGGGCTGCTTGGGGGCCCCCTGGGGGCCCTTCAGGCCAGCTAGGTCTTTGGGTCCTGGCTCCTTCGCTTTGGGAGCTGTTGCTGCAGTTGGGCATGTTGGCCGGAGAGTGCTTCTCGGGCCGCGAACTGCAACCTTGCAGGATTCTCCCAGGTTCCCGGCCCAACGAAAGCCCCCAGACCCAAATTGAGAGGGGCTGCTTGGGGGCCCCCTGGGGGCCCTTCAGGCCAGCTAGGTCTTTGGGTCCTGGCTCCTTCGCTTTGGGAGCTGTTGCTGCAGTTGGGCATGTTGGCCGGAGAGTGCTTCTCGGGCCGCGAACTGCAACCTTGCAGGATTCTCCCAGGTTCCCGGCCCAACGAAAGCCCCCAGACCCAAATTGAGAGGGGCTGCTTGGGTCCCCCCTGGGGGCCCTTCAGGCCAGCTAGGTCTTTGGGTCCTGGCTCCTTCGGTTTGGGAGCTGTTGCTGCAGTTGGGCATGTTGGCCGGAGAGTGCTTCTCGGGCCGCGAACTGCAACCTTGCAGGATTCTCCCAGGTTCCCGGCCCAACGAAAGCCCCCAGACCCAAATGGAGAGGGGCTGCTTGGTGGCCCCCTGGGGGCCCTTCAGGCCAGCTAGGTCTTTGGGTCCTGGCTCCTTCGCTTTGGGAGCTGTTGCTGCAGTTGGGCATGTTGGCCGGAGAGTGCTTCTCGGGCTGCGAACTGCAACCTTGCAGGAATCTCCCAGGTTCCCGGCCCAACGAAAGCCCCCAGACCCAAATGGAGAGGGGCTGCTTGGGGGCCCCCTGGGGGCCCTTCAGGCCAGCTAGGTCTTTGGGTCCTGGCTCCTTCGCTTTGGGAGCTGTTGCTGCAGTTGGGCATGTTGGCCGGAGAGTGCTTTTCGGGCCGAGAACTGCAACCTTGCAGGTACCTCCCAGGTTCCCGGCCCAACGAAAGCCCCCAGACCCAAATTGAGAGGGGCTGCTTGGGGGCCCCCTGGGGGCCCTTCAGGCCAGCTAGGTCTTTGGGTCCTGGCTCCTTCGCTTTGGGAGCTGTTGCTGCAGTTGGGCATGTTGGCCGGAGAGTGCTTCTCGGGCCGCGAACTGTAATCTTGCAGGTACATCTCAGGTATCCATGCCCAACGAAAGCCCCCAGACCCAAATGGAGAGGGGCTGCTTGGGGGCCCCCTGGGGGCCCTTCAGGCCAGCTAGGTCTTTGGGTCCTGGCTCCTTCGGTTTGGGAGCTGTTGCTGCAGTTGGGCATGTTGGCCGGAGAGTGCTTCTCGGGCCGCGAACTGTAACTTGCAGGTACCTCTCAGGTATACATGCCCAACGAAAGCCCCCAGACCCAAATGGAGAGGGGCTGCTTGGTGGCCTTCTGGGGGCCCTTCAGGCCAGCTAGGTCTTTGGGTCCTGGCTCCTTCGCTTTGGGAGCTGTTGCTGGATATTGGACATGTTGGCCGGAGAGTGCTTCTCGGTCTGCGAACTGCAACCTTGCTGGTATATCCCAGGTTCTCAGCCTAAATAAAGCCCCCAAACCCAAATGGAGAGGGGCTGCTTGGGGGCCCCCTGGGGGCCCTTCAGGCCAGCTAGGTCTTTGGGTCCTGGCTCCTTCGCTTTGGGAGCTGTTGCTGCAGTTGGGCATGTTGGCCGGAGAGTGCTTCTCCGGCCGCGAACTGCAACCTTGCAGGATTCTCCCAGGTTCCCGGCCCAACGAAAACCCCCAGACCTAAATGGAGAGGGGCTGCTTAGGGGCCCCCTGGGGGCCCTTCAGGCCAGCTAGGTCTTTGGGTCCTGGCTCCTTCGCTTTGGGAGCTGTTGCTGCAGTTGGGCATGTTGGCCGGAGAGTGCTTCTCGGGCCGCGAACTGTAACTTGCAGGTACCTCTCAGGTATACATGCCCAACGAAAGCCCCCAGACCCAAATGGAGAGGGGCTGCTTGGTGGCCTTCTGGGGGCCCTTCAGGCCAGCTAGGTCTTTGGGTCCTGGCTCCTTCGCTTTGGGAGCTGTTGCTGGATATTGGACATGTTGGCCGGAGAGTGCTTCTCGGGCTGCGAACTGCAACCTTGCTGGTATATCCCAGGTTCTCAGCCTAAATAAAGCCCCCAAACCCAAATGGAGAGGGGCTGCTTGGGGGACCCCTGGGGGCCCTTCAGGCCAGCTAGGTCTTTGGGTCCTGGCTCCTTCGCTTTGGGAGCTGTTGCTGCAGTTGGGCATGTTGGCCGGAGAGTGCTTCTCGGGCCGCGAACTGCAACCTTGCAGGATTCTCCCAGGTTCCCGGCCCAACGAAAACCCCCAGACCTAAATGGAGAGGGGCTGCTTAGGGGCCCCCTGGGGGCCCTTCAGGCCAGCTAGGTCTTTGGGTCCTGGCTCCTTCGGTTTGGGAGCTGTTGCTGCAGTTGGGCATGTTGGCCGGAGAGTGCTCCTCGGGCCGCGAACTGTAACCTTGCAGGTACCTCTCAGGTATACATGCCCAACGAAAGCCCCCAGACCCAAATGGAGAGGGGCTGCTTGGTGGCCTTCTGGGGGCCCTTCAGGCCAGCTAGGTCTTTGGGTCCTGGCTCCTTCGCTTTGGGAGCTGTTGCTGGATATTGGACATGTTGGCCGGAGAGTGCTTCTCGGGCTGCGAACTGCAACCTTGCTGGTATCTCCCAGGTTCTCAGCCTAAAGAAAGCCCCCAGACCCAAATGGAGAGGGGCTGCTTGGGGGCCCCCTGGGGGCCCTTCAGGCCAGCTAGGTCTTTGGGTCCTGGCTCCTTCGGTTTGGGAGCTGTTGCTGCAGTTGGGCATGTTGGCCGGAGAGTGCTTCTCCGGCCGCGAACTGCAACCTTGCAGGATTCTCCCAGGTTCCATGCCCAACGAAAGCCCCCAGACCCAAATTGAGAGGGGCTGCTTGGGGGCCCCCTGGGGGCCCTTCAGGCCAGCTAGGTCTTTGGGTCCTGGCTCCTTCGCTTTGGGAGCTGTTGCTGGATATTGGACATGTTGGCCGGAGAGTGCTTCTCGGGCTGCGAACTGCAACCTTGCTGGTATATCCCAGGTTCTCAGCCTAAATAAAGCCCCCAAACCCAAATGGAGAGGGGCTGCTTGGGGGACCCCTGGGGGCCCTTCAGGCCAGCTAGGTCTTTGGGTCCTGGCTCCTTCGCTTTGGGAGCTGTTGCTGCAGTTGGGCATGTTGGCCGGAGAGTGCTTCTCCGGCCGCGAACTGCAACCTTGCAGGATTCTCCCAGGTTCCCGGCCCAACGAAAACCCCCAGACCTAAATGGAGAGGTGCTGCTTAGGGGCCCCCTCGGGGCCCTTCAGGCCAGCTAGGTCTTTGGGTCCTGGCTCCTTCGCTTTGGGAGCTGTTGCTGCAGTTGGGCATGTTGGCCGGAGAGTGCTTCTCGGGCCGCGAACTGTAACTTGCAGGTACCTCTCAGGTATACATGCCCAACGAAAGCCCCCAGACCCAAATGGAGAGGGGCTGCTTGGTGGCCTTCTGGGGGCCCTTCAGGCCAGCTAGGTCTTTGGGTCCTGGCTCCTTCGCTTTGGGAGCTGTTGCTGGATATTGGACATGTTGGCCGGAGAGTGCTTCTCGGGCTGCGAACTGCAACCTTGCTGGTATATCCCAGGTTCTCAGCCTAAATAAAGCCCCCAAACCCAAATGGAGAGGGGCTGCTTGGGGGCCCCCTGGGGGCCCTTCAGGCCAGCTAGGTCTTTGGGTCCTGGCTCCTTCGCTTTGGGAGCTGTTGCTGCAGTTGGGCATGTTGGCCGGAGAGTGCTTCTCGGGCCGCGAACTGCAACCTTGCAGGATTCTCCCAGGTTCCCGGCCCAACGAAAACCCCCAGACCTAAATGGAGAGGTGCTGCTTAGGGGCCCCCTGGGGGCCCTTCAGGCCAGCTAGGTCTTTGGGTCCTGGCTCCTTCGCTTTGGGAGCTGTTGCTGCAGTTGGGCATGTTGGCCGGAGAGTGCTTCTCGGGCCGCGAATTGCAACCTTGCAGGAATCTCCCAGGTTCCCGGCCCAACGAAAGCCCCCAGACCCAAATGGAGAGGGGCTGCTTGGGGGCCCCCTGGGGGCCCTTCAGGCCAGCTAGGTCTTTGTGTCCTGGCTCATTCGGTTTGGGAGCTGTTGCTGCAGTTGGGCATGTTGGCCGGAGAGTGCTTCTCGGGCCGCGAACTGCAACCTTGCAGGTACCTCCCAGGTTCCCGGCCCAACGAAAGCCCCCAGACCCAAATGGAGATGAGCTCCTTGGGGGCCCCCTGGGGGCCCTTCAGGCCAGCTAGGTCTTTGGGTCCTGGCTCCTTCGCTTTGGGAGCTGTTGCTGCAGTTGGGCATGTTGGCCGGAGAGTGCTTCTCGGGCCGCGAACTGCAACCTTGCAGGAATCTCCCAGGTTCCCGGCCCAACGAAAGCCCCCAGACCCAAATGGAGAGGGGCTGCTTGGGGGCCCCCTGGGGGCCCTTCAGGCCAGCTAGGTCTTTGGGTCCTGGCTCCTTCGCTTTGGGAGCTGTTGCTGCAGTTGGGCATGTTGGCCGGAGAGTGCTTCTCGGGCCGCGAACTGCAACCTTGCAGGTACCTCCCAGGTTCCCGGCCCAATGAAAGCCGCCAGACCCAAATTGAGAGGGGCTGCTTGGGGGCCCCCTGGGGGCCCTTCAGGCCACCTAGCTCTTTGGGTCCTGGCTCCTTCGCTTTGGGAGCTGTTGCTGCAGTTGGGCATGTTGGCCGGAGAGTGCTTCTCGGGCCGCGAACTGTAATCTTGCAGGTACATCTCAGGTATCCATGCCCAACGAAATCCCCCAGACCCAAATGGAGAGGGGCTGCTTGGGGGCCCCCTGGGGGCCCTTCAGGCCAGCTAGGTCTTTGGGTCCTGGCTCCTTCGCTTTGGGAGCTGTTGCTGCAGTTGGGCATGTTGGCCGGAGAGTGCTTCTCGGGCCGCGAACTGTAACTTGCAGGTACCTCTCAGGTATACATGCCCAACGAAAGCCCCCAGACCCAAATGGAGAGGGGCTGCTTGGTGGCCTTCTGGGGGCCCTTCAGGCCAGCTAGGTCTTTGGGTCCTGGCTCCTTCGGTTTGGGAGCTGTTGCTGGATATTGGACATGTTGGCCGGAGAGTGCTTCTCGGGCTGCGAACTGCAACCTTGCTGGTATATCCCAGGTTCTCAGCCTAAATAAAGCCCCCAAACCCAAATGGAGAGGGGCTGCTTGGTGGCCCCCTGGGGGCCCTTCAGGCCAGCTAGGTCTTTGGGTCCTGGCTCCTTCGCTTTGGGAGCTGTTGCTGCAGTTGGGCATGTTGGCCGGAGAGTGCTTCTCGGGCCGCGAACTGCAACCTTGCAGGATTCTCCCAGGTTCCCGGCCCAACGAAAGCCCCCAGACCCAAATTGAGAGGGGCTGCTTGGGTCCCCCCTGGGGGCCCTTCAGGCCAGCTAGGTCTTTGGGTCCTGGCTCCTTCGCTTTGGGAGCTGTTGCTGCAGTTGGGCATGTTGGCCGGAGAGTGCTTCTCGGGCCGCGAACTGCAACCTTGCAGGATTCTCCCAGGTTCCCGGCCCAACGAAAGCCCCCAGACCCAAATGGAGAGGGGCTGCTTGGTGGCCCCCTGGGGGCCCTTCAGGCCAGCTAGGTCTTTGGGTCCTGGCTCCTTCGCTTTGGGAGCTGTTGCTGCAGTTGGGCATGTTGGCCGGAGAGTGCTTCTCGGGCCGCGAACTGCAATCTTGCAGGTACATCTCAGGTATCCATGCCCAACGAAAGCCCCCAGACCCAAATGGAGAGGGGCTGCTTGGGGGCCCCCTGGGGGCCCTTCAGGCCAGCTAGGTCTTTGGGTCCTGGCTCCTTCGCTTTGGGAGCTGTTGCTGCAGTTGCGCATGTTGGCCGGAGAGTGCTTCTCGGGCCGCCAACTGCAACCTTGCAGGTACCTCCCAGGTTCCATGCCCAACGAAAGCCCCCAGACCCAAATGGAGAGGTGCTGCTTGGGGGCCCCCTGGGGGCCCTTCAGGCCAGCTAGGTCTTTGGGTCCTGGCTCCTTCGCTTTGGGAGCTGTTGCTGCAGTTGGGCATGTTGGCCGGAGAGTGCTTCTCGGGCCGCGAACTGCAACCTTGCAGGAATCTCCCAGGTTCCCGGCCCAACGAAAGCCCCCAGACCCAAATGGAGAGGGGCTGCTTGGGGGCCCCCTGGGGGCCCTTCAGGCCAGCTAGGTCTTTGGGTCCTGGCTCCTTCGCTTTGGGAGCTGTTGCTGCAGTTGGGCATGTTGGCCGGAGAGTGCTTCTCGGGCCGCGAACTGCAACCTTGCAGGAATCTCCCAGGTTCCCGGCCCAACAAAAGCCCCCAGACCCAAATTGAGAGGGGCTGCTTTGGGGCCCCGTGGGGGCCCTTCAGGCCAGCTAGCTCTTTGGGTCCTGGCTCCTTCGCTTTGGGAGCTGTTGCTGCAGTTGAGCATGTTGGCCGGAGAGTGCTTCTCGGGCCGCGAACTGCAACCTTGCAGGTACATCTCAGGTATCCATGCCCAACGTAAGCCCCCAAACCCAAATGGAGAGGGGCTGCTTGGGGGCCCCCTGGGGGCCCTTCAGGCCAGCTAGGTCTTTGGGTCCTGGCTCCTTCGCTTTGGGAGCTGTTGCTGCAGTTGGGCATGTTGGCCGGGGAGTGCTTCTCGGGCCGCGAACTGCAACCTTGCATGAATCTCCCAGGTTCCCCGCCCAACGAAAGCCCCCAGACCCAAATGGAGAGGGGCTGCTTGGGGAACCCCTGGGGGCCCTTCAGGCCAGCTAGGTCTTTGGGTCCTGGCTCCTTCGCTTTGGGAGCTGTTGCTGCAGTTGGGCATGTTGGCCGGAGAGTGCTTCTCGGGACGCGAACTGTAACCTTGCAGGTACCTCTCAGGTATACATGCCCAACGAAAGCCCCCAGACCCAAATTGAGAGGGGCTGCTTGGGGCCCCCTGGGGGCCCTTCAGGCCAGCTAGGTCTTTGGGTCCTGGCTCCTTCGGTTTGGGAGCTGTTGCTGCAGTTGGGCATGTTGGCCGGAGAGTGCTTCTCGGGCCGCGAACTGCAACCTTGCAGGAATCTCCCAGGTTCCCGGCCCAACGAAAGCCCCCAGACCCAAATGGAGAGGGGCTGCTTGGGGGACCCCTGGGGGCCCTTCAGGCCAGCTAGGTCTTTGGGTCCTGGCTCCTTCGGTTTGGGAGCTGTTGCTGCAGTTGAGCATGTTGTCCGGAGAGTGCTTCTCGGGCCGCGAACTGTATCCTTGCAGGTACATCTCAGGTATCCATGCCCAACGAAAGCCCCCAGACCCAAATGGAGAGGGGCTGCTTGGGGGCCCCCTGGGGGCCCTTCAGGCCAGCTAGGTCTTTGGGTCCTGGCTCCTTCGCTTTGGGAGCTGTTGCTGCAGTTGGGCATGTTGGCCGGAGAGTGCTTCTCGGGCCGAGAACTGCAACCTTGCAGGTACCTCCCAGGTTCCCGGCCCAACGAAAGCCCCCAGACCCAAATGGAGAATGGCTGCTTGGGGGCCCCCTGGGGGCCCTTCAGGCCAGCTAGGTCTTTGGGTCCTGGCTCCTTCGCTTTGGGAGCTGTTGCTGCAGTTGGGCATGTAGGGGGGAGAGTGCTTCTCGGGCTGCGAACTGCAACCTTGAAGGAATCTCCCAGGTTCCCGGCCCAACGAAAGCCGCCAGACCCAAATGGAGAGGGGCTGCTTGGGGGCCCCCTGGGGGCCCTTCAGGCCAGCTAGGTCTTTGGGTCCTGGCTCATTCGGTTTGGGAGCTGTTGCTGCAGTTGGGCATGTTGGCCGGAGAGTGCTTCTCGGGCCTCGAACTGCAAACTTGCAGGAATCTCCCAGGTTCCATGCCCAACAAAAGCCCCCAGACCCAAATGGAGAGGGGCTGCTTGGGGGCCCCCTGGGGGCCCTTCAGGCCAGCTAGGTCTTTGGGTCCTGGCTCCTTCGCTTTGGGAGCTGTTGCTGCAGTTGGGCATGTTGGCCGGAGAGTGCTTCTCGGGCCGCGAACTGCAACCTTGCAGGATTCTCCCAGGTTCCCGGCCCAACGAAAGCCCCCAGACCCAAATTGAGAGGGGCTGCTTGGGGGCCCCCTGGGGGCCCTTCAGGCCAGCTAGGTCTTTGGGTCCTGGCTCCTTCGCTTTGGGAGCTGTTGCTGCAGTTGGGCATGTTGGCCGGAGAGTGCTTCTCGGGCCGCGAACTGCAACCTTGCAGGATTCTCCCAGGTTCCCGGCCCAACGAAAGCCCCCAGACCCAAATTGAGAGGGGCTGCTTGGGTCCCCCCTGGGGGCCCTTCAGGCCAGCTAGGTCTTTGGGTCCTGGCTCCTTCGGTTTGGGAGCTGTTGCTGCAGTTGGGCATGTTGGCCGGAGAGTGCTTCTCGGGCCGCGAACTGCAACCTTGCAGGATTCTCCCAGGTTCCCGGCCCAACGAAAGCCCCCAGACCCAAATGGAGAGGGGCTGCTTGGTGGCCCCCTGGGGGCCCTTCAGGCCAGCTAGGTCTTTGGGTCCTGGCTCCTTCGCTTTGGGAGCTGTTGCTGCAGTTGGGCATGTTGGCCGGAGAGTGCTTCTCGGGCTGCGAACTGCAACCTTGCAGGAATCTCCCAGGTTCCCGGCCCAACGAAAGCCCCCAGACCCAAATGGAGAGGGGCTGCTTGGGGGCCCCCTGGGGGCCCTTCAGGCCAGCTAGGTCTTTGGGTCCTGGCTCCTTCGCTTTGGGAGCTGTTGCTGCAGTTGGGCATGTTGGGCGGAGAGTGCTTCTCGGGCTGCGAACTGCAACCTTGCAGGTACCTCCCAGGTTCCCGGCCCAACGAAAGCCCCCAGACCCAAATTGAGAGGGGCTGCTTGGGGGCCCCCTGGGGGCCCTTCAGGCCAGCTAGGTCTTTGGGTCCTGGCTCCTTCGCTTTGGGAGCTGTTGCTGCAGTTGGGCATGTTGGCCGGAGAGTGCTTCTCGGGCCGCGAACTGCAACCTTGCAGGTACCTCCCAGGTTCCCGGCCCAACGAAAGCCCCCAGACCCAAATTGAGAGGGGCTGCTTGGGGGCCCCCTGGGGGCCCTTCAGGCCAGCTAGGTCTTTGGGTCCTGGCTCCTTCGCTTTGGGAGCTGTTGCTGCAGTTGAGCATGTTGTCCGGAGAGTGCTTCTCGGGCCGCGAACTGTATCCTTGCAGGTACATCTCAGGTATCCATGCCCAACGAAAGCCCCCAGACCCAAATGGAGAGGGGCTGCTTGGGGGCCCCCTGGGGGCCCTTCAGGCCAGCTAGGTCTTTGGGTCCTGGCTCCTTCGCTTTGGGAGCTGTTGCTGCAGTTGGGCATGTTGGCCGGAGAGTGCTTCTCGGGCCGAGAACTGCAACCTTGCAGGTACCTCCCAGGTTCCCGGCCCAACGAAAGCCCCCAGACCCAAATGGAGAATGGCTGCTTGGGGGCCCCCTGGGGGCCCTTCAGGCCAGCTAGGTCTTTGGGTCCTGGCTCCTTCGCTTTGGGAGCTGTTGCTGCAGTTGGGCATGTAGGGGGGAGAGTGCTTCTCGGGCCGCGAACTGCAACCTTGAAGGAATCTCCCAGGTTCCCGGCCCAACGAAAGCCGCCAGACCCAAATGGAGAGGGGCTGCTTGGGGGCCCCCTGGGGGCCCTTCAGGCCAGCTAGGTCTTTGGGTCCTGGCTCATTCAGTTTGGGAGCTGTTGCTGCAGTTGGGCATGTTGGCCGGAGAGTGCTTCTCGGGCCTCGAACTGCAAACTTGCAGGAATCTCCCAGGTTCCATGCCCAACAAAAGCCCCCAGACCCAAATGGAGAGGGGCTGCTTGGGGGCCCCCTGGGGGCCCTTCAGGCCAGCTAGGTCTTTGGGTCCTGGCTCCTTCGCTTTGGGAGCTGTTGCTGCAGTTGGGCATGTTGGCCGGAGAGTGCTTCTCGGGCCGCGAACTGCAACCTTGCAGGATTCTCCCAGGTTCCCGGCCCAACGAAAGCCCCCAGACCCAAATTGAGAGGGGCTGCTTGGGGGCCCCCTGGGGGCCCTTCAGGCCAGCTAGGTCTTTGGGTCCTGGCTCCTTCGCTTTGGGAGCTGTTGCTGCAGTTGGGCATGTTGGCCGGAGAGTGCTTCTCGGGCCGCGAACTGCAACCTTGCAGGATTCTCCCAGGTTCCCGGCCCAACGAAAGCCCCCAGACCCAAATTGAGAGGGGCTGCTTGGGTCCCCCCTGGGGGCCCTTCAGGCCAGCTAGGTCTTTGGGTCCTGGCTCCTTCGGTTTGGGAGCTGTTGCTGCAGTTGGGCATGTTGGCCGGAGAGTGCTTCTCGGGCCGCGAACTGCAACCTTGCAGGATTCTCCCAGGTTCCCGGCCCAACGAAAGCCCCCAGACCCAAATGGAGAGGGGCTGCTTGGTGGCCCCCTGGGGGCCCTTCAGGCCAGCTAGGTCTTTGGGTCCTGGCTCCTTCGCTTTGGGAGCTGTTGCTGCAGTTGGGCATGTTGGCCGGAGAGTGCTTCTCGGGCTGCGAACTGCAACCTTGCAGGAATCTCCCAGGTTCCCGGCCCAACGAAAGCCCCCAGACCCAAATGGAGAGGGGCTGCTTGGGGGCCCCCTGGGGGCCCTTCAGGCCAGCTAGGTCTTTGGGTCCTGGCTCCTTCGGTTTGGGAGCTGTTGCTGCAGTTGGGCATGTTGGGCGGAGAGTGCTTCTCGGGCCGCGAACTGCAACCTTGCAGGTACCTCCCAGGTTCCCGGCCCAACGAAAGCCCCCAGACCCAAATTGAGAGGGGCTGCTTGGGGGCCCCCTGGGGGCCCTTCAGGCCAGCTAGGTCTTTGGGTCCTGGCTCCTTCGCTTTGGGAGCTGTTGCTGCAGTTGGGCATGTTGGCCGGAGAGTGCTTCTCGGGCCGCGAACTGTAATCTTGCAGGTACATCTCAGGTATCCATGCCCAACGAAAGCCCCCAGACCCAAATGGAGAGGGGCTGCTTGGGGGCCCCCTGGGGGCCCTTCAGGCCAGCTAGGTCTTTGGGTCCTGGCTCCTTCGGTTTGGGAGCTGTTGCTGCAGTTGGGCATGTTGGCCGGAGAGTGCTTCTCGGGCCGCGAACTGTAACTTGCAGGTACCTCTCAGGTATACATGCCCAACGAAAGCCCCCAGACCCAAATGGAGAGGGGCTGCTTGGTGGCCTTCTGGGGGCCCTTCAGGCCAGCTAGGTCTTTGGGTCCTGGCTCCTTCGCTTTGGGAGCTGTTGCTGGATATTGGACATGTTGGCCGGAGAGTGCTTCTCGGTCTGCGAACTGCAACCTTGCTGGTATATCCCAGGTTCTCAGCCTAAATAAAGCCCCCAAACCCAAATGGAGAGGGGCTGCTTGGGGGCCCCCTGGGGGCCCTTCAGGCCAGCTAGGTCTTTGGGTCCTGGCTCCTTCGCTTTGGGAGCTGTTGCTGCAGTTGGGCATGTTGGCCGGAGAGTGCTTCTCCGGCCGCGAACTGCAACCTTGCAGGATTCTCCCAGGTTCCCGGCCCAACGAAAACCCCCAGACCTAAATGGAGAGGGGCTGCTTAGGGGCCCCCTGGGGGCCCTTCAGGCCAGCTAGGTCTTTGGGTCCTGGCTCCTTCGCTTTGGGAGCTGTTGCTGCAGTTGGGCATGTTGGCCGGAGAGTGCTTCTCGGGCCGCGAACTGTAACTTGCAGGTACCTCTCAGGTATACATGCCCAACGAAAGCCCCCAGACCCAAATGGAGAGGGGCTGCTTGGTGGCCTTCTGGGGGCCCTTCAGGCCAGCTAGGTCTTTGGGTCCTGGCTCCTTCGCTTTGGGAGCTGTTGCTGGATATTGGACATGTTGGCCGGAGAGTGCTTCTCGGGCTGCGAACTGCAACCTTGCTGGTATATCCCAGGTTCTCAGCCTAAATAAAGCCCCCAAACCCAAATGGAGAGGGGCTGCTTGGGGGCCCCCTGGGGGCCCTTCAGGCCAGCTAGGTCTTTGGGTCCTGGCTCCTTCGCTTTGGGAGCTGTTGCTGCAGTTGGGCATGTTGGCCGGAGAGTGCTTCTCGGGCCGCGAACTGCAACCTTGCAGGATTCTCCCAGGTTCCCGGCCCAACGAAAACCCCCAGACCTAAATGGAGAGGGGCTGCTTAGGGGCCCCCTGGGGGCCCTTCAGGCCAGCTAGGTCTTTGGGTCCTGGCTCCTTCGCTTTGGGAGCTGTTGCTGCAGTTGGGCATGTTGGCCGGAGAGTGCTTCTCGGGCCGCGAACTGTAACTTGCAGGTACCTCTCAGGTATACATGCCCAACGAAAGCCCCCAGACCCAAATGGAGAGGGGCTGCTTGGTGGCCTTCTGGGGGCCCTTCAGGCCAGCTAGGTCTTTGGGTCCTGGCTCCTTCGCTTTGGGAGCTGTTGCTGGATATTGGACATGTTGGCCGGAGAGTGCTTCTCGGGCTGCGAACTGCAACCTTGCTGGTATCTCCCAGGTTCTCAGCCTAAAGAAAGCCCCCAGACCCAAATGGAGAGGGGCTGCTTGGGGGCCCCCTGGGGGCCCTTCAGGCCAGCTAGGTCTTTGGGTCCTGGCTCCTTCGGTTTGGGAGCTGTTGCTGCAGTTGGGCATGTTGGCCGGAGAGTGCTTCTCCGGCCGCGAACTGCAACCTTGCAGGATTCTCCCAGGTTCCATGCCCAACGAAAGCCCCCAGACCCAAATTGAGAGGGGCTGCTTGGGGGCCCCCTGGGGGCCCTTCAGGCCAGCTAGGTCTTTGGGTCCTGGCTCCTTCGCTTTGGGAGCTGTTGCTGGATATTGGACATGTTGGCCGGAGAGTGCTTCTCGGGCTGCGAACTGCAACCTTGCTGGTATATCCCAGGTTCTCAGCCTAAATAAAGCCCCCAAACCCAAATGGAGAGGGGCTGCTTGGGGGCCCCCTGGGGGCCCTTCAGGCCAGCTAGGTCTTTGGGTCCTGGCTCCTTCGCTTTGGGAGCTGTTGCTGCAGTTGGGCATGTTGGCCGGAGAGTGCTTCTCCGGCCGCGAACTGCAACCTTGCAGGATTCTCCCAGGTTCCCGGCCCAACGAAAACCCCCAGACCTAAATGGAGAGGTGCTGCTTAGGGGCCCCCTGGGGGCCCTTCAGGCCAGCTAGGTCTTTGGGTCCTGGCTCCTTCGCTTTGGGAGCTGTTGCTGCAGTTGGGCATGTTGGCCGGAGAGTGCTTCTCGGGCCGCGAACTGTAACTTGCAGGTACCTCTCAGGTATACATGCCCAACGAAAGCCCCCAGACCCAAATGGAGAGGGGCTGCTTGGTGGCCTTCTGGGGGCCCTTCAGGCCAGCTAGGTCTTTGGGTCCTGGCTCCTTCGCTTTGGGAGCTGTTGCTGGATATTGGACATGTTGGCCGGAGAGTGCTTCTCGGGCTGCGAACTGCAACCTTGCTGGTATATCCCAGGTTCTCAGCCTAAATAAAGCCCCCAAACCCAAATGGAGAGGGGCTGCTTGGGGGCCCCCTGGGGGCCCTTCAGGCCAGCTAGGTCTTTGGGTCCTGGCTCCTTCGCTTTGGGAGCTGTTGCTGCAGTTGGGCATGTTGGCCGGAGAGTGCTTCTCCGGCCGCGAACTGCAACCTTGCAGGATTCTCCCAGGTTCCCGGCCCAACGAAAACCCCCAGACCTAAATGGAGAGGTGCTGCTTAGGGGCCCCCTGGGGGCCCTTCAGGCCAGCTAGGTCTTTGGGTCCTGGCTCCTTCGCTTTGGGAGCTGTTGCTGCAGTTGGGCATGTTGGCCGGAGAGTGCTTCTCGGGCCGCGAACTGTAACTTGCAGGTACCTCTCAGGTATACATGCCCAACGAAAGCCCCCAGACCCAAATGGAGAGGGGCTGCTTGGTGGCCTTCTGGGGGCCCTTCAGGCCAGCTAGGTCTTTGGGTCCTGGCTCCTTCGCTTTGGGAGCTGTTGCTGGATATTGGACATGTTGGCCGGAGAGTGCTTCACGGGCTGCGAACTGCAACCTTGCTGGTATATCCCAGGTTCTCAGCCTAAATAAAGCCCCCAAACCCAAATGGAGAGGGGCTGCTTGGGGGACCCCTGGGGGCCCTTCAGGCCAGCTAGGTCTTTGGGTCCTGGCTCCTTCGCTTTGGGAGCTGTTGCTGCAGTTGGGCATGTTGGCCGGAGAGTGCTTCTCGGGCCGCGAACTGCAACCTTGCAGGATTCTCCCAGGTTCCCGGCCCAACGAAAACCCCCAGACCTAAATGGAGAGGGGCTGCTTAGGGGCCCCCTGGGGGCCCTTCAGGCCAGCTAGGTCTTTGGGTCCTGGCTCCTTCGCTTTGGGAGCTGTTGCTGCAGTTGGGCATGTTGGCCGGAGAGTGCTTCTCGGGCCGCGAACTGTAACTTGCAGGTACCTCTCAGGTATACATGCCCAACGAAAGCCCCCAGACCCAAATGGAGAGGGGCTGCTTGGTGGCCTTCTGGGGGCCCTTCAGGCCAGCTAGGTCTTTGGGTCCTGGCTCCTTCGGTTTGGGAGCTGTTGCTGGATATTGGACATGTTGGCCGGAGAGTGCTTCTCGGGCTGCGAACTGCAACCTTGCTGGTATCTCCCAGGTTCTCAGCCTAAAGAAAGCCCCCAGACCCAAATGGAGAGGGGCTGCTTGGGGGCCCCCTGGGGGCCCTTCAGGCCAGCTAGGTCTTTGGGTCCTGGCTCCTTCGGTTTGGGAGCTGTTGCTGCAGTTGGGCATGTTGGCCGGAGAGTGCTTCTCCGGCCGCGAACTGCAACCTTGCAGGATTCTCCCAGGTTCCATGCCCAACGAAAGCCCCCAGACCCAAATTGAGAGGGGCTGCTTGGGGGCCCCCTGGGGGCCCTTCAGGCCAGCTAGGTCTTTGGGTCCTGGCTCCTTCGGTTTGGGAGCTGTTGCTGCAGTTGTGCATGTTGGCCGGAGAGTGCTTCTCGGGCCGTGAACTGCAACCTTGCATGAATCTCCCAGGTTCCCGGCCCAACGAAAGCCCCCAGACCCAAATTGAGAGGGGCTGCTTGGGTCCCACCTGGGGGCCCTTCAGACCAGCTAGGTCTTTGGGTCCTGGCTCCTTCGCTTTGGGAGCTGTTGCTGGATATTGAGCATGTTGGCCGGAGAGTGCTTCTCGGGCTGCGAACTGCAACCTTGCAGGATTCTCCCAGGTTCTCAGCCTAAAGAAAGCCCCCAGACCCAAATGGAGAGGGGCTGCTTGGGGGCCCCCTGGGGGCCCTTCAGGCCAGCTAGGTCTTTGGGTCCTGGCTCCTTCGGTTTGGGAGCTGTTGCTGCAGTTGGGCATGTTGGCCGGAGAGTGCTTCTCCGGCCGCGAACTGCAACCTTGCAGGAATCTCCCAGGTTCCCGGCCCAACGAAAGCCCCCAGACCCAAATGGAGAGGGGCTGCTTGGGGGCCCCCTGGGGGCCCTTCAGGCCAGCTAGGTCTTTGGGTCCTGGCTCCTTCGGTTTGGGAGCTGTTGCTGGATATTGGACATGTTGGCCGGAGAGTGCTTCTCGGGCCGCGAACTGCAACCTTGCAGGAATCTCCCAGGTTCCCGGCCCAACAAAAGCCCCCAGACCCAAATGGAGAGGGGCTGCTTGGTGGGCCCCTGGGGGCCCTTCAGGCCAGCTAGGTCTTTGGGTCCTGGCTCCTTCGCTTTGGGAGCTGTTGCTGCAGTTGGGCATGTTGGCCGGAGAGTGCTTCTCCGGCCGCGAATTGCAACCTTGCAGGTACCTCCCAGGTTCCCGGCCCAACGAAAGCCCCCAGACCCAAATGGAGATGAGCTCCTTGGGGGCCCCCTGGGGGCCCTTCAGGCCAGCTAGGTCTTTGGGTCCTGGCTCCTTCGGTTTGGGAGCTGTTGCTGCAGTTGGGCATGTTGGCCGGAGAGTGCTTCTCGGGCCGCGAACTGCAACCTTGCAGGAATCTCCCAGGTTCCCGGCCCAACGAAAGCCCCCAGACCCAAATGGAGAGGGGCTGCTTGGGGGCCCCCTGGGGGCCCTTCAGGCCAGCTAGGTCTTTGGGTCCTGGCTCCTTCGCTTTGGGAGCTGTTGCTGCAGTTGGACATGTTGGCCGGAGAGTGCTTCTCGGGCCGCCAACTGCAACCTTGCATGAATCTCCCAGGTTCCCGGCCCAACGAAAGCCCCCAGACCCAAATGGAGAGGGGCTGCTTGGGGGCCCCCTGGGGGCCCTTCAGGCCAGCTAGGTCTTTGGGTCCTGGCTCCTTCGCTTTGGGAGCTGTTGCTGCAGTTGGGCATGTTGGGCGGAGAGTGCTTCTCGGGCCGCGAACTGCAACCTTGCAGGTACCTCCCAGGTTCCCGGCCCAACGAAAGCCGCCAGACCCAAATTGAGAGGGGCTGCTTGGGGGCCCCCTGGGGGCCCTTCAGGCCACCTAGCTCTTTGGGTCCTGGCTCCTTCGCTTTGGGAGCTGTTGCTTCAGTTGGGCATGTTGGCCGGAGAGTGCTTCTCGGGCCGCGAACTGTAATCTAGCAGGTACATCTCAGGTATCCATGCCCAACGAAAGCCCCCAGACCCAAATGGAGAGGGGCTGCTTGGGGGCCCCCTGGGGGCCCTTCAGGCCACCTAGCTCTTTGGGTCCTGGCTCCTTCGGTTTGGGAGCTGTTGCTGCAGTTGGGCATGTTGGCCGGAGAGTGCTTCTCGGGCCGCGAACTGTAACTTGCAGGTACCTCTCAGGTATACATGCCCAACGAAAGCCCCCAGACCCAAATGGAGAGGGGCTGCTTGGTGGCCTTCTGGGGGCCCTTCAGGCCAGCTAGGTCTTTGGGTCCTGGCTCCTTCGCTTTGGGAGCTGTTGCTGGATATTGGACATGTTGGCCGGAGAGTGCTTCTCGGGCTGCGAACTGCAACCTTGCTGGTATATCCCAGGTTCTCAGCCTAAATAAAGCCCCCAAACCCAAATGGAGAGGGGCTGCTTGGGGGCCCCCTGGGGGCCCTTCAGGCCAGCTAGGTCTTTGGGTCCTGGCTCCTTCGCTTTGGGAGCTGTTGCTGCAGTTGGGCATGTTGGCCGGAGAGTGCTTCTCCGGCCGCGAACTGCAACCTTGCAGGATTCTCCCAGGTTCCTGGCCCAACGAAAACCCCCAGACCTAATTGCGAGGGGCTGCTTAGGGGCCCCCTGGGGGCCCTTCAGGCCAGCTAGGTCTTTGGGTCCTGGCTCCTTCGGTTTGGGAGCTGTTGCTGCAGTTGTGCATGTTGGCCGGAGAGTGCTTCTCGGGCCGCGAAATGTAACTTCCAGGTTCCTCTCAGGTATACATGCCCAACGAAAGCCCCCAGACCCAAATGGAGAGGGGCTGCTTGGTGGCCTTCTGGGGGCCCTTCAGGCCAGCTAGGTCTTTGGGTCCTGGCTCCTTCGCTTTGGGAGCTGTTGCTGGATATTGGACATGTTGGCCGGAGAGTGCTTCTCGGGCCGCGAACTGCAACCTTGCAGGATTCTCCAAGGTTCCATGCCCAACGAAAGCCCCCAGACCCAAATTGAGAGGGGCTGCTTGGGGGCCCCCTGGGGGCCCTTCAGGCCAGCTAGGTCTTTGGGTCCTGGCTCCTTCGCTTTGGGAGCTGTTGCTGCAGTTGTGCATGTTGGCCGGAGAGTGCTTCTCGGGCCGTGAACTGCAACCTTGCATGAATCTCCCAGGTTCCCGGCCCAACGAAAGCCCCCAGACCCAAATTGAGAGGGGCTGCTTGGGGGCCCCCTGGGGGCCCTTCAGGCCAGCTAGGTCTTTGGGTCCTGGCTCCTTCGGTTTGGGAGCTGTTGCTGCAGTTGAGCATGTTGGCCGGAGAGTGCTTCTCGGGCCGCGAACTGCAACCTGGCAGGTACCTCTCAGGTATCCATGCCCAACGAAAGCCCCCAGACCCAAATGGAGAGGGGCTGCTTGGGGGCCCCCTGGGGGCCCTTCAGGCCAGCTAGGTCTTTGGGTCCTGGCTCCTTCGCTTTGGGAGCTGTTGCTGCAGTTGGGCATGTTGGCCGGAGAGTGCTTCTCGGGCCGAGAACTGCAACCTTGCAGGTACCTCCCAGGTTCCCGGCCCAACGAAAGCCCCCAGACCCAAATGGAGAATGGCTGCTTGGGGGCCCCCTGGGGGCCCTTCAGGCCAGCTAGGTCTTTGGGTCCTGGCTCCTTCGCTTTGGGAGCTGTTGCTGCAGTTGGGCATGTTGGCCGGAGAGTGCTTCTCGGGCCGCGAACTGCAACCTTGAAGGAATCTCCCAGGTTCCCGGCCCAACGAAAGCCGCCAGACCCAAATTGAGAGGGGCTGCTTGGGGGCCCCCTGGGGGCCCTTCAGGCCAGCTAGGTCTTTGGGTCCTGGCTCCTTCGCTTTGGGAGCTGTTGCTGCAGTTGGGCATGTTGGCCGGAGAGTGCTTCTCGGGCCGCGAACTGCAACCTTGCAGGATTCTCCCAGGTTCCCGGCCCAACGAAAGCCCCCAGACCCAAATTGAGAGGGGCTGCTTGGGGGCCCCCTGGGGGCCCTTCAGGCCAGCTAGGTCTTTGGGTCCTGGCTCCTTCGGTTTGGGAGCTGTTGCTGCAGTTGGGCATGTTGGCCGGAGAGTGCTTCTCCGGCTGAGAACTGTAACTTGCAGGTACCTCTCAGGTATCCATGCCCAACGAAAGCCCCCAGACCCAAATTGAGAGGGGCTGCTTGGGGGCCCCCTGGGGGCCCTTCAGGCCAGCTAGGTCTTTGGGTCCTGGCTCCTTCGCTTTGGGAGCTGTTGCTGCAGTTGGGCATGTTGGCCGGAGAGTGCTTCTCGGGCCGCGAACTGCAACCTTGCAGGATTCTCCCAGGTTCCCGGCCCAACGAAAGCCCCCAGACCCAAATGGAGAGGGGCTGCTTGGGGGCCCCCTGGGGGCCCTTCAGGCCAGCTAGGTCTTTGGGTCCTGGCTCCTTCGGTTTGGGATGTGTTGCTGCAGTTGGGCATGTTGGGCGGAGAGTGCTTCTCGGGCCGCGAAATGTAACTTGCAGGTACCTCTCAGGTATACATGCCCAACGAAAGCCCCCAGACCCAAATGGAGAGGGGCTGCTTGGGGGCCCCCTGGGGGCCCTTCAGGCCAGCTAGGTCTTTGGGTCCTGGCTCCTTCGCTTTGGGAGCTGTTGCTGCAGTTGGGCATGTTGGCCGGAGAGTGCTTCTCGGGCCGCGAATTGCAACCTTGCAGGAATCTCCCAGGTTCCCGGCCCAACGAAAGCCCCCAGACCCAAATTGAGAGGGGCTGCTTGGGGGCCCCCTGGGGGCCCTTCAGGCCAGCTAGGTCTTTGTGTCCTGGCTCATTCGGTTTGGGAGCTGTTGCTGACGTTGGGCATGTTGGCCGGAGAGTGCTTCTCCGGCCGCGAATTGCAACCTTGCAGGTACCTCCCAGGTTCCCGGCCCAACGAAAGCCCCCAGACCCAAATGGAGATGAGCTCCTTGGGGGCCCCCTGGGGACCCTTCAGGCCAGCTAGGTCTTTGGGTCCTGGCTCCTTCGCTTTGGGAGCTGTTGCTGCAGTTGGGCATGTTGGCCGGAGAGTGCTTCTCGGGCCGCGAACTGCAACCTTGCAGGAATCTCCCAGGTTCCCGGCCCAACGAAAGCCGCCAGACCCAAATGGAGAGGGGCTGCTTGGGGGCCCCCTGGGGGCCCTTCAGGCCAGCTAGGTCTTTGGGTCCTGGCTCCTTCGCTTTGGGAGCTGTTGCTGCAGTTGGGCATGTTGGGCGGAGAGTGCTTCTCGGGCCGCGAACTGCAACCTTGCAGGTACCTCCCAGGTTCCCGGCCCAATGAAAGCCGCCAGACCCAAATTGAGAGGGGCTGCTTGGGGGCCCCCTGGGGGCCCTTCAGGCCACCTAGCTCTTTGGGTCCTGGCTCCTTCGCTTTGGGAGCTGTTGCTGCAGTTGGGCATGTTGGCCGGAGAGTGCTTCTCGGGCCGCGAACTGTAATCTTGCAGGTACATCTCAGGTATCCATGCCCAACGAAAGCCCCCAGACCCAAATGGAGAGGTGCTGCTTGGGGGCCCCCTGGGGGCCCTTCAGGCCAGCTAGGTCTTTGGGTCCTGGCTCCTTCGCTTTGGGAGCTGTTGCTGC
>NW_028168458.1:0-16775 GCF_964237585.1 Gallinula chloropus
GGGGGTCCCTGGGGGTCCCTGGGGTCCCACCTGCACACACTGGTTGTTGCTGTGGGCGGGGGGGCTGTGGGGGGGGTCTGGGGTCCCTGGGGGGGTCTGGGGGGTCCCTGGGGGGTCCCTGGGGGGGTCTGGGGGGGTCCCTGGGGTCCCACCTGCACACACTGGTTGTTGCTGTGGGCTGGGGGGTCCCTGGGGGTCCCTGGGGTCCCACCTGCACACACTGGTTGTTGCTGTGGGCTGGGGGGTCTGGGGGTCCCTGGGGGTCCCTGGGGGTCTGGGGGTCCCACCTGCACACACTGGTTGTTGCTGTCGGCCACCACGATGCGGCCGCTGCTGGAGGCCGAGATGCCCTGGAGGTTGGTGAACTCGCCCTTCTCCCGGCCCCGGGTGCCTGGGGGGGCACGGGGGGGTCAGGGGGGGGTCAGAGCGCCCCGGGACCCCCCCACAGAGCCCCAGGGGGGTTCAGAGCGCCCCGAGACCCCCCCACAGAGCCCCAGGGGGGGTCAGAGCGCCCCGGGACCCCCCCACAGAGCCCCAGGGGGGTCAGAGCGCCCCGGGACCCCCCCACAGAGCCCCAGGGGGGTCAGAGCGCCCCGGGACCCACCCCCCCGGGGCCAGGGGGGTCAGAGCGCCCAGGGACACCCCCCACAGAGCCCCAGGGGGGGTCAGAGCGCCCAGGGACACCCCCCACAGAGCCCCAGGGGGGGTCAGAGCGCCCCGGGACCCCCCCACAGAGCCCCAGGGGGGTCAGAGCGCCCAGGGACCCCCCCACAGAGCCAGAGGGGTCAGAGCGCCCCGGGACCCCCCCACAGAGCCCCAGGGGGGGTCAGAGCGCCCCGGGACCCCCCCCACAGAGCCCCAGGGGGGGTCAGAGCGCCCCGGGACCCCCCCCACAGAGCCCCAGGGGGGGTCAGAGCGCCCCGGGACCCCCCCACAGAGCCCCAGGGGGGGTCAGAGCGCCCAGGGACCCCCCCACAGAGCCCCAGGGGGGGTCAGAGCGCCCCGGGACCCCCCCACAGAGCCCCAGGGGGGGTCAGAGCACCCCGGGACCCCCCCCCCCTCATCCCCAGGGACCCTCCCCAAATCCCCAGGGGGATCAGAACACCCCAGGGACGCCCCCCACATCCCCAGGAACCCCCCCACATCCCAAGGGGTCTCAGAACAGCCCCCCCCAGCCCCAGGGACCCTCCCCACCTCCCCAAGGAGGCTCAGAACAGCCCCCCACATCCCCAGGAACCCACCCCCCACCTCCCCAAGGTGTCTCAGAACTGCCCCCCACATCCCCAGGGACCCTCCCCACCTCCCCAAGGTGTCTCAGAACAGCCCCTCCCAGCCCCAGGGACCCTCCCCACCTCCCCAAGGGGGCTCAGGACACCCCAAGGACCCTCCCCACCTCCCCAAGGGGGCTCAGGACACCTCAGGGACCCTCCCCACCTCCCCAAGGGGGCTCAGGACACCCCAGGGACCCTCCCCACCTCCCCAAAGGGGCTCAGGACAGCCCCCCCCAGCCCCAGGGACCCTCCCCACCTCCCCAAGGTGTCTTAGAACAGCCCCCCCAGCCCCAAGGACCCTCCCCACCTCCCCAAGGGGGCTCAGGACACCCCAGGGACCCTCCCCACCTCCCCAAGGTGTCTCAGAACAGCCCCCCCCAGCCCCAAGGACCCTCCCCACCTCCCCAAGGTGTCTCAGAACAGCCCCCTCCAGCCCCAGGGACCCTCCCCACCTCCCCAAGGGGGCTCAGGACACCCCAGGGACCCTCCCCACCTCCCCAAGGTGTCTCAGAACAGCCCCCCCAGCCCCAGGGACCCTCCCCACCTCCCCAAGGGGGCTCAGGACACCCCAGGGACCCTCCCCACCTCCCCAATGGGGCTCAGGACACCCCAGGGACCCTCCCCACCTCCCCAAGGGGGCTCAGGACACCTCAGGGACCCCTGCCACCTCCCCAAGGGGGCTCAGGACACCCCAGGGACCCTCCCCACCTCCCCAAGGGGGCTCAGGACACCTCAGGGACCCACCCCTACCTCCCCAAGGAGTCTCAGAACAGCCCCCCCCAGCCCCAGGGACCCTCCCCACATCCCCAGGGGGGAGCAGAACACCCCAGGGACCCTCCCCACCTCCCCAAGGGGGCTCAGAACACCCCAGGAACCCTCTCCACCTCCCCAAGGGGTCTCAGAATAGCCCCTCCCAGCCCCAGGGACCCTCCCCACCTCCCCAAGGTGTCTTAGAACAGCCCCCCCAGCCCCAGGGACCCCCCCCACCTCCCCAAGGGGGCTCAGGACACCCCAGGGACCCTCCCCACCTCCCCAAGGGGGCTCAGGACACCTCAGGGACCCTCCCCACCTCCCCAAGCGGGCTCAGAACACCCCAGGGACCCTCCCCACCTCCCCAAGGTGCCTCAAAACAGCCTCCCCCAGCCCCAAGGACCCCCAGGAGGGGCTCAGAACCCCCCCTCCCCGCTCCCCCCCCTCAGCGCCTCACCCACGCGGAAGATGAGCTCGTCCTCGATGGGGTTCTCCTTCCTCTTGCCGCTGCTGTACATGCTGGAGGGGCGCCGGACCGCCTTCTGCCGCACGTGCCCCCCGCCGCCCCCGCCGCAGCCCCCAGCCCCGGGCGACTTGACGCGGCGCTTGACGTCGTCAGGGGAGGGGGGCACGTCGCAGGCCTTGAGGGCCCTGGCTCGGAAGGGGCTGCCACGGATGGGCTGCCCGTAGAGCAGCACGGAGAGCAGCACCTCCCCCTCGGCCCGCGGGGTGTAGAGCAGCTCGTAGGTGCCGTTCTTGTTGTCCTGGACCTGGGTGTCCAGCTGGGCGCCGTCGGGGCCCGTGGCCGTGAAGCTCAGGCTGGCCCCTCCGCTCCTCACCAGCTCCCCGTCCTTGTCCTTGGTGGTGACGCCCAGGGAGCTGGGCTGCCCCACCACCCCCTGGCGCAGCCCCTCGCCCGTGGCCACGCTGTGGTGGGCCGTGGCGTTGGTGGTGATCAGGCAGCCCAGGTTGAGGATGGACTTGCGCAGCCCCTCGGGCTCGGCGGCGTAGTCCAGCTGGGGGTTCTGCTGGGGGTGCTCGGGGAAGGGCCGGCTGGCCAGCTCGCTCAGCCGCTCGCTCATCTGCTTCTTCACCAGCAGCACCTCGGTGGCCGTGCCGTGGTGCAGGGCCTGCTCGGCGAAGGAGCAGCTGCTCAGGATGCTCTGCTGGCCCTGGCGCAGCGCCTCCAGCTGCGCCTGCAGCACCTGCACGGGGAGGGGTACAAGATATGTCACCCCCAAGGCCACACTGGTACCCCCAGCCCCACAGCACCCACCCCCTGGCTCCCCAGGAAGGGCTGTGGGGACCCTGGCGCAGCGCCTCCAGCTGCGCCTGCAGCACCTGCACGGGGAGGGGTACAAGATATGTCACCCCCAAGGCCACACTGGGACCCCCATGTCCACAGCACCCAGCCCCCAGCTCCCAGGGGGTCCCTGGCGCAGCGCCTCCAGCTGCGCCTGCAGCACCTGCACGGGGACGGGGATGCCACAGGTCACCCCAATGCTGGAGCCGGGACCCCCACGCCCACAGCATCCACCCCCTGGCTCTCAGGGGGTCCCTGGCACAGTGCCTCCAGCTGCGCCTGCAGCACCTGCGTGGGGAGGGGGATGCCACAGGTCACCCCAAAGGCCACACTGGCACTGGGACCCTCACAGCACCCACCCCCTTGCTCTCAGGGGGTCCCTGGCGCAGCGCCTCCAGCTGCGCCTGCAGCACCTGCATGGGGAGGGGGATGCCAAAGGTCACCCCAACACCTGAACTGGGACCCTCAGCGCCACAGCACCCACCCCCTGGCTCCCAGGGGGTCCCTGGCACAGCACCTCCAGCTGCGCCTGCAGCACCTGTGTGGGGAGGGGTACAGCCTGTGTCACCCCAAAGGCCACACTGGGACCCCCATGTCCACAGCACCCACCCCCCAGCTCCCAGGGAATGGCTGTGGGGACCCTGGCACAGCACCGCCAGCTGCGCCTGCAGCACCTGCGTGGGGAGGGGGATGCCACAGGTCACCCCCAAGGCCACACTGGGACCCCCATGTCCACAGCACCCACCCCCCGGCTCCCCAGGAAGGGCTGGGGGGACCCTGGCGCAGCACCTCCAGCTGCGCCTGCAGCACCTGCGTGGGGAGGGGGATGCCACAGGTCACCCCATGTCACCCCAAAGGCCACACTGGGACCCCCACACCCGCAGCACCCACCCCCCGGCTCTCAGGGGGTCCCTGGCGCAGCGCCTCCAGCTGCGCCTGCAGCCCCTGTGTGGGGAGGGGTACAGCCTGTGTCACCCCCAAGGCCACACTGGCACTGGGACCCTCACAGCACCCACCCCCTGGCTCTCAGGGGGTCCCTGGCGCAGCGCCTCCAGCTGCGCCTGCAGCACCTGCACGGGGAGGGGTACAAGATATGTCACCCCAAAGGCCACACTGGCACCCCCATGTCCATAGCACCCACCCCCTGGCTCCCCAGGAAGGGCTGGGGGGGGCTGGATGGTGGGCACAGGGAGTGGGAGACGCCAAAGGTCACCCCAAAGGCCACACTGGCACCAGGACCCTCACAGCACCCACCCCCTGGCTCCCAGGGGGTCCCTGGCACAGCGCCTCCAGCTGTGCCTGCAGCACCTGCATGGGGAGGGGGATGCCAAAGGTCACCCCAACACCTGAACTGGGACCCTCAGCCCCACAGCACCCACCCCCTGGCTCTCAGGGGGTCCCTGGCGGAGCGCCTCCAGCTGCGCCTGCAGCACCTGCGTGGGGAGGGGTACAAGATATGTCACCCCCAAGGCCACACTGGCACCAGGACCCTCACAGCACCCACCCCCTGGCTCCCCAGGAAGGGCTGTGGGGACCCTGGCGCAGCGCCTCCAGCTGCGCCTGCAGCAGCTGTGTGGGGAGGGGTACAGCCTGTGTCACCCCCAAGGCCACACTGGCACAAGGACCCTCACAGCACCCACCCCCTGGCTCCCCAGGAAGGGCTGGGGGGACCCTGGCGCAGCGCCTCCAGCTGCGCCTGCAGCACCTGCGTGGGGAGGGGTACAGCCTGTGTCACCCCAAAGGCCACACTGGCACCCCCATGTCCATAGCACCCACCCCCTGGCTCCCCAGGAAGGGCTGGGGGGGGCTGGATGGTGGGCACAGGGGGTGGGAGACGCCAAAGGTCACCCCAAAGGCCACACTGGCACCAGGACCCTCACAGCACCCACCCCCTGGCTCCCAGGGGGGCCCTGGCACAGCGCCTCCAGCTGCACCTGCAGCACCTGCATGGGGAGGGGGATGCCAAAGGTCACCCCAACACCTGAACTGGGACCCTCAGCCCCACAGCACCCACCCCCTGGCTCCCAGGGGGTCCCTGGCGCAGCGCCTCCAGCTGCGCCTGCAGCACCTGTGTGGGGAGGGGGATGCCACAGGTCACCCCATGTCACCCCAAAGGCCACACTGGGACCCCCACAGCCACAGCACCCACCCCCTGGCTCCCAGGGGGTCCCTGGCACAGCGCCTCCAGCTGCGCCTGCAGCACCTGTGTGGGGAGGGGGATGCCACAGGTCACCCCAAAGGCCACACTGGCACTGGGACCCTCACAGCACCCATCCCCTGGCTCTCAGGGGGTCCCTGGCGCAGCGCCTCCAGCTGCGCCTGCAGCACCTGCGTGGGGAGGGGTACAGACTGTGTCACCCCAATGCTGGAAACGGGACCCCCACACCCACAGCACCCACCCCCCAGCTCCCCAGGAAGGGCTGTGGGGACCCTGGCGCAGCACCTCCAGCTGCGCCTGCAGCAGCTGTGTGGGGAGGGGTACAGCCTGTGTCACCCCAAAGCCCACACTGGCACAAGGACCCTCACAGCACCCACCCCCTGGCTCCCAGGGGGTCCCCAGCACAGCGCCTCCAGCTGCGCCTGCAGCACCTGCGTGGGGAGGGGTACAGACTGTGTCACCCCAATGCTGGAAACGGGACCCCCACACCCACAGCACCCACCCCCCGGCTCCCCAGGACAGGCTGTGGGGGGCTGGATGGTGTGAACAGGGAGTGGAAGACGCCAAAGGTCACCCCAAAGGCTACACTGGCACCCCCATGTCCACAGCACCCACCCCCTGGCTCTCAGGGGGTCCCTGGCACAGCGCCTCCAGCTGCGCCTGCAGCACCTGCGCGGGGAGGGGGATGCCACAGGTCACCCCAAAGGCCACACTGGCACCGGGACCCTCACAGCACCCACCCCCTGGCTCCCAGGGGGTCCCCGGCACAGCGCCTCCAGCTGCGCCTGCAGCACCTGCGCGGGGAGGGGTACAAGATATGTCACCCCCAAGGCCACACTGGGACCCCCATGTCCACAGCACCCACCCCCCAGCTCCCAGGGAATGGCTGTGGGGACCCTGGCACAGCACCCCCAGCTGCGCCTGCAGCACCTGCGTGGGGAGGGGTACAGCCTGTGTCACCCCAATGCTGGAAACGGGACCCCCACGCCCACAGCACCCACCCCCCAGCTCCCCAGGAAGGGCTGGGGGGTCCCTGGCACAGCACCTCCAGCTGCGCCTGCAGCAGCTGCACGGGGAGGGGTACAACGTGTGACACCCCAATGCTGGCACCGGGACCCCCACACCCGCAGCACCCACCCCTCAGCTCCCAAGGAAGGGCTGTGGGGGGCTGGATGGTGGGCACAGGGGGTGGGAGATGCCAAAGGTCACCCCAAAGGCCACACTGGCACCAGGACCCTCACAGCACCCACCCCCTGGCTCCCAGGGGGGCCCTGGCACAGCACCCCCAGCTGCGCCTGCAGCACCGGCATGGCAGGGACATGATGCCGAGGTCACCCCATGTCACCCCAACACTGGCACCGGGACCCCACAGCACCCACCCCCCGGCTCCCAGGGAGGGGCTGTGGGGGGCTGGGTGGTGGGCGCAGGGCAGGGTGCTGGGGGGGTCGCAGTGGTGCAGGGGGATGCGGTGGGGCAGCACGTGGGGATGTGGCAGTGCAGGGACATGGGGACACAGGGACATGGGATGGAGTGACACGGGGATGGAGTGACACGGGGATGGAGTGACACGGGGATGGGGTGGCACAGGGATGTGACAGTGCAGGGACACGGGGACACAGGGATGGAGTGGCATAGGGATGCAGAGACACAGGGACGCAAGGAAGGATGGAGTGGCACGGGGATGGAGTGGCACAGGGACACAGGGACACAGGATGGAGTGACACGGGGATGGAGTGGCACAGGGACACAGGGACATGGCAGTGCAGGGACACAGGGACACAGGATGGAGTGACACGGGGATGGAGTGGCACAGGGATGGAGTGGCACAGGGACACAGGCATGTGGCAGTGCAGGGACACAGGGACACAGGATGGAGTGACATGGGGATGGAGTGACACGGGGATGGAGTGACACGGGGACACAGGGACACAGGATGGAGTGGCACAGGGATGGAGTGACACAGGGACACAGGAACGTGGCAGTGCAGGGTCACAGGGACACAGGGATAGAGTGACACGGGGATGGAGTGACACGGGGACACAGGGATGCAGGGACACAGGGACGCAGGGACGCAGGGACACAGCCCCCGCAGCCCTCCAATCCCCCGCAGCCCCCACATCCCCCCGCAGCCCCTCAGCCCCCCGCAGCCCCTCAGCCCCCACAGCCCTTGATGCCCCTGCAGCCCCCGCATCCCCCGATGCCCCCACAGACCCCGCAGCCCCCGCAGCCCTCGATGCCCTCACAGCCCCCCTCAGTCCCCTCAGCCCCCGCAGCCCCCGGTACCCCCGCATCCCCCGCATCCCCTCAGCCCCCTCAGCCCCCCAGCCCCCACCTTGTGCTTGGCGCCGCAGGCGGCCTCCAGGTCCCGCACCAGCTGCCCCTTGCGCTGCCGCAGCGCCGCCTCCAGCTCCTCGAAGGTGCCGCCGATCTCGGCCACCGCCTCGTCCTTGCGCCGCAGCAGCTGCTGCCCGATGTCCGACACCAGCGCCATGGCCGCGGCCAGCTGCGGCAGCCTGCGGGCGGGGGGTTGGGGAGGGGGCTCCGCACCGACACCCCGCTCACGGGCTGGGAGGGGCTTGGGGAGGGGGCTCCGCACCGACACCCCGCTCACGGGCTGGGAGGGGGGCTTGGGGAGGGGGCTCCGCACCGACACCCTGCTGGCGGGCTGGGGGTGGGGGGCTTGGGGAGGGGGCTCCGCACCGACACCCCGCTCACGGGCTGGGAGGGGCTTGGGGAGGGGGCTCCGCACCGACACCCCGCTCACGGGCTGGGAGGGGGGCTTGGGGAGGGGGCTCCGCACCGACACCCTGCTGGCGGGCTGGGGGTGGGGGGCTTGGGGAGGGGGCTCCGCACCGACACCCCGCTGGCGGGCTGGGAGGGGGCTTGGGGAGGGGGATCCTACCCAGAGACCCCCACTGACGGGCTGGGAGGGGGCTTGGGGAGGGGGCTCGCGCACCGACACCCCGCTGACGGGCTGGGAGGGGGCTTGGGGAGGGGGCTCCGCACCGACACCCCGCTGACGGGCTGGGGGCTTGGGGAGGGGGCTCCGCACCGACACCCCACTGACGGGCTGGGAGGGGGCTTGGGGAGGGGGCTCCGCACCGACACCCCGCTGGCGGGCTGGGGGCGAGGGGTTTGGGGAGGGGGCTCCCACACCGACACCCCGCTGGCGGGCTGGGGGTGGGCGGCTTGGGGAGGGGGATCCTACCCAGAGACCCCCGCTGACGGGCTGGGGGCTTGGGGAGGGGGCTCCGCACCAACACCCCGCTGACAGGCTGGGAGGGGGCTTGGGGAGGGGGCTCCGCACCGACACCCCGCTCACGGGCTGGGAGGGGGCTTGGGGAGGGGGCTCCGCACCGACACCCCGCTGACGGGCTGGGAGGGGGCTTGGGGAGGGGGCTCCGCACCGACACCCCGCTCACGGGCTGGGAGGGGGCTTGGGGAGGGGGCTCCGCACCGACACCCCGCTCACGGGCTGGGAGGGGGCTTGGGGAGGGGGCTTGGGGAGGGGGCTCCTGCACCGACACCCCGCTGGCGGGCTGGGAGGGGGCTTGGAGAGGGGGCTCCTGCACCGACACCCCGCTGGCGGGCTGGGGGCGAGGGGCTTGGGGAGGGGGCTCCCGCACCGACACCCCGCTGGCGGGCTGGGGGCTTGGGGAGGGGGCTCCCGCACCGACACCCCACTGACGGGCTGGGAGGGGGCTTGGGGAGGGGGATCCTACCCAGAGACCCCCGCTGACGGGCTGTGAGGGGGCTTGGGGAGGGGGCTCCGCACCGACACCCCGCTGACAGGCTGGGAGGGGGCTTGGGGAGGGGGCTCCGCACCGACACCCCGCTGACAGGCTGGGAGGGGGCTTGGGGAGGGGGCTCCGCACCGACACCCCGCTGATGGGCTGGGAGGGGGCTCGGGGAGAGGGCTCCCACACCGACACCCCGCTCACGGGCTGGGAGGGGGCTTGGGGAGGGGGATCCTACCCAGAGACCCCCGCTGACGGGCTGGGAGGGGGCTTGGGGAGGGGGCTCCGCACCGACACCCCACTGGCGGGCTGGGAGGGGGCTTGGGGAGGGGCTCCCACACCGACACCCCGCTGATGGGCTGGGAGGGGGGGCTTGGGGAGGGGGATCCCACACGGACACCCCGCTGACGGGCTGGGGGTGCAGGTTGGGGAGGTGGGGAGGGGGGATCCCCCAAGGACACCCCACTGATGGGCTGGGGGCGGGGCCTTTGGGGAGGGGATCCCACCCAGAGACCCCCACTGATGGGCTGGGGGCGGGGGGCTTTGGGGAGGGGGATCTCACCCAGAGACCCCGCTGACAGGCTGGGGGTGCAGGTTGGGGAGGGGGATCCTACCCAGAGACCCCTGCTGACGTGCTGGGGCAGAGGTTGGGGAGGGGGGATCCCAGGGGAGTTTTGGGGAGGGGGATCCCGGGGTGTTTTGGGAGGGCAGATCCCGGGGGGTTGGGGAGGGGGACCCCCCGCTGCCCACCTCCCGTGCATGGCATCGAGCTGGTGGGGGGATTTGGGGAGGGGGATCCCAGGGTTTGGGGATCCCAGGGGGGGTTGGGGAGGGGGGATCCCAGGGGTGTTTTGGGGAAGGGGGATCCAGGGGTGTTTTGGGGAGGGGGATCCCGGGGTGTCTTGGGAGGGGGATCCCAGGGGGGTTTGGGGAGGGGGATCCCAAGGGGGTGTTGTGGGGAGGGGTCCCCAGCGCCCACCTGCTGTGCACGGCGTAGAGCTGGTGGGGGGGTTTGGGGAGGGGGTATCCCAGGGGGTGTTTTGGGGAGGGGGATTCCAGGGGGAGTTTTGGGGGGGTATCCTGGGGGCGTGTTTTGGGGAGGGGGGGATGACAGGGGGTGTTTTGGGGAGGGGGATCCTGGGGAGGTATCTTGGGGAGGGGTCCCTGCGCCCACCTGCTGTGCACGGTGTCGAGCCAGTGGGGGGATTTGGGGAAGGGGATCCTGAGGAGGTTTTGGGGGGGGTATCCCAGGGGGTGTCTTGGGGAGGGAGATCCCAGGGGGTTGTTTTGGGGAGGGGACCCCAGGGGGATGTTTTGGGGAGGGGTCCCCCCGGTGCCCACCTGCCACGCACAGCGTCGAGCTGATGGGGGTGTTTTGGGGAAGGGGATCCTGGGGGGTGTTTTGGGTAGGGGAGGATGACAGGGGGGGTTGGGGAGGGGGATCCCGGGGGTGTTTTGGGAGGGGGATCCCAGGGGGGTGTTTTGGGGAGGGGATCCCAGGGGGTGTCCTGGGGAGGGGTCCCCGCGCCCACCTGCCGCGCACGGCGTCGAGCTGATGGGGGTGTTTTGGGGAAGGGGATCCCGGGGTGGGTTTTGGGGGGGGGATCCTGGGGGGTTGGGGAGGGGGATCCCGGGGGGTTTTGGGGAGGGGGATCCCATGGGGGGTTGGGGAGGGAATCCCGGGGGGGTGTTTTGGGGAGGGGGATCCCAGGGTGGGTTTTGGGGGGGGGATCCCGGGGGGGGTGTTTTGGGGAGGGGGATCCTGGGGGGTGTTTTGGTGAGGGTGATCCCGGGGTGGGTTTTGGGGGGGTATCCCAGGGGGTGTCTTGGGGAGGGGTCCCCGCACCCACCTGCCGCACACGGCGTCGAGCTGGTGGGGGGGTTTGGGGGGGTATCCCAGGGGGGTTTTGGGGAGGGGGGTATGACAGGGGTTGTTTTGGGGAGGGGTCCCCGTGGTGCCCACCTGCCGCGCACGGCGTCGAGCTGGCGGGGGGGTTTTGGGGGGGTATCCCAGGGGGGTTTTGGGGAGGGGGGATGACAGGGGTTGTTTTGGGGAGGGGTCCCCGTGCCCACCTGCCGCGCATGGCGTCGAGCTGGCGGGGGGGTTTGGGGAGGGGATCCCAGGGGGTGTTTTGGGGAGGGGGGATGACAGGGGGTGTTTTGGGGAGGGGTCCCCGCGGTGCCCACCTGCCGCGCACGGCGTCGAGCTGGCGGGGGGGTTTTGGGGGGGTATCCCAGGGGTGTTTTGGGGAGGGGGTATGCCAGGGGGTGTTTTGGGGAGGGGTCCTGGCGCCCACCTGCCACACACGGCGTCGAGCTGGCGGGGGGGTTTGGGGAGGGTGATCCTGGGGGGGTTTTGGGGGGGTATCCCAGGGGGTGTTTTGGGGAGGGGGGATGACAGGGGTTGTTTTGGGGAGGGGTCCCTGTGCCCACCTGCCGCGCATGGCGTCGAGCTGGCGGGGGGGTTTTGGGGGGGTATCCCAGGGGGTGTTTTGGGGAGGGGGGGATGATGGGGGATGTTTTGGGGAGGGGGATGACAGGGGGTGTTTTGGGGAGGGGTCCCCGTGCCCACCTGCCGCACACGGCGTCGAGCTGGCGGGGGGGTTTTGGGGGGGTATCCCAGGGGGTGTTTTGGGGAGGGGGTATGCCAGGGGTTGTTTTGGGGAGGGGTCCCGGCGCCCACCTGCCGCGCATGGCGTCGAGCTGGCGGGGGGGTTTTGGGGAGGGGACCCCAGGGGGTGTTTTGGGGAGGGGTATGACAGGGGTTGTTTTGGGGAGGGGTCCCCGTGCCCACCTGCCGCGCACGGCGTCGAGCTGGCGGGGGGGGTTTGGGGGGGTATCCCAGGGGGGTTTTGGGGAGGGGGGGATGATGGGGGTGTTTTGGGGAGGGGTATGACAGGGGTTGTTTTGGGGAGGGGTCCTCGCGGCGCCCACCTGCCGCGCACGGCGTCGAGCTGGCGGGGGAGTTTTGGGGAGGGGATCCCAGGTGGCGTTTGGGGGGGGTATCCCAGGGGGTGTTTTGGGGAGGTGTCCCCCTGCTGCCCACCTGCCGCGCACGGCTTCGAGCTGGCAGGGGGGTTTTGGTGAGGGGGGGATGACAGGGGGGGTTGGGGAGGGGGGTATGACAGGGGGGGGTTGGGGAGGGGTCCCCGCGCCCACCTGCCGCGCACGGCGTCGAGCTGATGGGGGTGTTTTGGGGAAGGGGATCCCGGGGTGGGTTTTGGGGAGGGGGGATGACAGGGGTTGGGGAGGGGTCCCCGCGCCCACCTGCCGCGCACGGCGTCGAGCTGATGGGGGTGTTTTGGGGAAGGGGATCCCGGGGTGGGTTTTGGGGAGGGGGGATGACAGGGGTTGGGGAGGGGTCCCCGTGCCCACCTGCCGCGCACGGCGTCGAGCTGGCGGGGGGGTTTGGGGAGGAGGATCCCGGGGGGGTGTTTTGGGGAGGGGACCCCAGGGGGGTGTTTTGGGGAGGGGGTATGACAGGGGTTGCTTTGGGGAGGGGTCCCGGCGGTGCCCACCTGCCGCGCACGGCGTCGAGCTGGCAGGGGGGTTTGGGGAGGGGATCCCAGGGGGTGTTTTGGGGAGGGGGGATGACAGGGGGTGTTTTGGGGAGGGGTCCCGTGCCCACCTGCCGCGCATGGCGTCGAGCTGGCGGGGGGGTTTGGGGGGGTATCCCAGGGGGTGTTTTGGGGAGGGGACCCCAGGGGGTGTTTTGGGGAGGGGGGATGACAGGGGGTGTTTTGGGGAGGGGTCCCCACGGTGCCCACCTGCCGCGCACGGCGTCGAGCTGGCGGGGGGGGTTTGGGGGGTATCCCAGGGGTGTTTTGGGGAGGGGGGGATGACAGGGGTTGTTTTGGGGAGGGGACCCCAGGGGGTGTTTTGGGGAGGGGGGTATGACAGGGGTTGCTTTGGGGAGGGGTCCCCGTGGTGCCCACCTGCCGCGCACGGCGTCGAGCTGGCGGGGGGGTTTGGGGAGGGTGATCCTGGGGGGGTTTTGGGGGGGTATCCCAGGGGTGTTTTGAGGAGGGGGGTATGACAGGGGTTGTTTTGGGGAGGGGTCCCCACGGTGCCCACCTGCCGCGCACGGCGTCGAGCTGGCGGGGGGGGTTTGGGAAGGGGATCCCAGGTGGGGTTTGGGGGGGGTATCCCAGGGGTGTTTTGGGGAGGGGACCCCAGGGGGTGTTTTGGGGAGGGGGATGACAGGGGTTGTTTTGGGGAGGGGTCCCCGTGGCGCCCACCTGCCGCGCACGGCGTCGAGCTGGCGGGGGGGTTTTGGGGGGGTATCCCAGGGGGGTTTTGGGGAGGGGTTATGACAGGGGGTGTTTTGGGGAGGGGTCCCGTGCCCACCTGCCGCGCATGGCGTCGAGCTGGCAGGGGGGTTTTGGGGAGGGGACCCCAGGGGGTGTTTTGGGGAGGGGGTATGCCAGGGGGTGTTTTGGGGAGGGGTCCCGTGCCCACCTGCCGCGCACAGCGTCGAGCTGATGGGGGTGTTTTGGGGAAGGGGATCCCGGGGTGGGTTTTGGGGAGGGGGTATGCCAGGGGTTGTTTTGGGGAGGGGTCCTGGCGGTGCCCACCTGCCGCGCACGGCGTCGAGCTGGCGGGGGGGTTTGGGGAGGGTGATCCTGGGGGGGTTTTGGGGTGGTATCCCAAGGGGTGTTTTGGGGAGGGGTCCCGTGCCCACCTGCCGCGCACGGCGTCGAGCTGGCGGGGGGGTTTTGGGGAGGGGGATCCCGGGGGGGTGTTTTGGGGAGGGGACCCCAGGGGGGTGTTTTGGGGAGGGGGTATGACAGGGGTTGCTTTGGGGAGGGGTCCCGGCGGTGCCCACCTGCCGCGCACAGCGTCGAGCTGGCGGGGGGGTTTTGGGGAGGGGGGGGATGATGGGGGATGTTTTGGGGAAGGGGATCCCGGGGTGGGTTTTGGTGGGGGTATCCCAGGGGGTGTTTTGGGGAGGGGGTATGACAGGGGTTGTTTTGGGGAGGGGTCCCCGCGGTGCCCACCTGCTGCGCACGGCGTCGAGCTGATGGGGGTGTTTTGGGGAGGGGGGGATGATGGGGGGTGTTTTGGGGAAGGGGATCCCAGGGTGGGTTTTGGTGGGGGTATCCCAGGGGTGTTTTGGGGAGGGAGTATCCCAGGGGGTGTTTTGGGGGGGTATCCCAGGGGGTGTTTTGGGGAGGGGGGATGCCAGGGGGTGTTTTGGGGAGGGGTATGCCAGGGGGTGTTTTGGGGAGGGGTCCCCGCGGTGCCCACCTGCCACGCACGGCGTCGAGCTGGCGGGGGTGTTTTGGGAAGGGGATCCCAGGTGGGGTTTGGGGGGGGGTATCCCAGGGGTGTTTTGGGGAGGGGATCCCGGGGTGGGTTTTGGGGAGGGGGGATGCCAGGGGTTTTTTTGGGGAGGGGTCCCGTGCCCACCTGCTGCGCACGGCATCGAGCTGATGGGGGTGTTTTGGGGAGGGGGGGATGATGGGGGGTGTTTTGGGGAAGGGGATCCCAGGGTGGGTTTTGGTGGGGGTATCCCAGGGGTGTTTTGGGGAGGGAGTATCCCAGGGGGTGTTTTGGGGGGGTATCCCAGGGGGTGTTTTGGGGAGGGGGGATGCCAGGGGGTGTTTTGGGGAGGGGTATGCCAGGGGGTGTTTTGGGGAGGGGTCCCCGCGGTGCCCACCTGCCACGCACGGCGTCGAGCTGGCGGGGGTGTTTTGGGAAGGGGATCCCAGGTGGGGTTTGGGGGGGGGTATCCCAGGGGTGTTTTGGGGAGGGGATCCCGGGGTGGGTTTTGGGGAGGGGGGATGCCAGGGGTTTTTTTGGGGAGGGGTCCCGTGCCCACCTGCTGCGCACGGCGTCGAGCTGATGGGGGTGTTTTGGGGAGGGGGGGATGATGGGGGGTGTTTTGGGGAAGGGGATCCCAGGGGGTGTTTTGGGGAGGGGATCCCGGGGTGGGTTTTGGGGAGGGGGTATGCCAGGGGGTGTTTTGGGGAGGGGTCCCCGTGCCCACCTGCCGCGCACGGCGTCGAGCTGGCGGGGGGGTTTGGGGAGGGGTATCCCAGGGGTGTTTTGGGGAGGGGGTATCCCAGGGGGTGTTTTGGGGAGGGGGTATGACAGGGGTTGCTTTGGGGAGGGGTCCCCGTGGTGCCCACCTGCCGCGCACGGCGTCGAGCTGGCGGGGGGGTTTTGGGAAGGGGATCCCAGGTGGGGTTTGGGGGGGGGTATCCCAGGGGCGTTTTGGGGAGGGGATCCCGGGGTGGGTTTTGGGGAGGGGGGATGCCAGGGGTTGTTTTGGGGAGGGGTCCTGTGCCCACCTGCTGCGCACGGCGTCGAGCTGATGGGGGTGTTTTGGGGAGGGGGGGATGATGGGGGGTGTTTTGGGGAAGGGGATCCCAGGGGGTGTTTTGGGGAGGGGGATGCCAGGGGGTGTTTTGGGGAGGGGTCCCCGCGGTGCCCACCTGCCGCGCACGGCGTCGAGCTGTCGCTGCAGCGCGGCCTTGTGCTGCTCCAGCACGTCGCGCAGCGGGACGGTGACGTGCTCGCGGTGCGCGCCGCACGCGCACTCCCCGCACATGGCGGTCTCGCACGGCTCGCAGTAGAACTCCATCACCTGCAGACCCCCCCCCACAGCAGGGTCACCCCAACGCGGGGTCACCCCCCACAGCGGGGTCACCCCCCCCAGAGCGGGGTCACCCCAAAGCGGGGTCACCACAACGCGGGGTCATCCCAAAGCAGGGTCACCCCCCCCAGAGCGGGGTCACCCCCCAGAGCGGGGTCACCACAACGCGGGGTCACCCCCCAGAGCGGGGTCACCCCCCCCACAGCGGGGTCACCCCAAAGCGGGGTCACCCCCCCAGCACAGGGTCACCCCCAGAGCAGGGTCACCCCCCCCCAGAGCGGGGTCACCCCAACACAGAGTCACCTCCCCCCAGAGCGGGGTCACCCCAAAACAGGGTCACCCCCCAATGCAGGGTCACCACAACGAGGGGTCACCCCCCAACACAGGGTCATCCCCCAGAGCGGGGTCACCCCCCAGAGCGGGGTCACCCCAAAACAAGGTCACCCCCCAATGCGGGGTCACCCCAAAGCAGGGTCACCCCCCAGAGCGGGGTCACCACAACGCAGGGTCACCCCCCAGAGCAGGGTCAGCCCCCCCAGAGCGGGGTCACCACAACGCGGGGTCACCCCCCAGAGCGGGGTCACCACAACGCAGGGTCACCCCCCAGAGCAGGGTCAGCCCCCCCAGAGCGGGGTCACCCCCCCCAGAGCGGGGTCACCACAACGCGGGGTCACCCCCCAGAGCGGGGTCACCACAACGAGGGGTCACCCCCCAACACAGGGTCACCCCCCCCAGAGCGGGGTCACCCCAAAGCGGGGTCACCCCCCCAACACAGGGTCACCCCCAGAGCAGGGTCACCTCCCCCCAGAGCGGGGCCACCCCAAAACAGGGTCACCCCCCAATGCGGGGTCACCACAACGAGGGGTCACCCCCCAGAGCAGGGTCAGCCCCCAGAGCGGGGTCACCACAACGAGGGGTCACCCCCCCAACACAGGGTCACCCCCCAGAGCGGGGTCAC
>NW_028168456.1:0-13236 GCF_964237585.1 Gallinula chloropus
CTGGGATGGTCTGGGGGGCACTGAGGGGGCACTGGGAGGGACTGGGAGGGGACTGGGAGGGACTGGGAGGATAAGGACTGGGAGGGGACTGGGGGCACTGGGAAGGGAATGGGGGTACTGGGGGGCACTGCGGGACATTGGGAGGGGACTGAGGGGGAATGGGAGGGACTGGGAGGGACTGGGGAGAACTGGGAAGGACTGGGATGTCGGGCTGGGGGGGATCTATGGGGCAGGGGGGATCTATGGGGCAGGGGGGGATGTGTGGGGCAGGGGGGGGATCTGTGGGGCTGGGGGGGATCTGTGGGGCTGGGTGGGATCTATGGGGCTGGGGGGATCTGTGGGGCTGGGGGGGATCTGTGGGGCTGGGGGGGGATCTGTGGGGCTGGGGGGGGATCTGTGGGGCTGGGTGGGATCTATGGGGCTGGGGGGGATCTGTGGGGCTGGGGGGGGATCTGTGGGGCTGGGGGGGGTGATGTGTGGGGCAGGGGGGGGGTTGGGCCCCAGTGACGTGTCAGGCGGAAGTGGCGCCGTGGGGCAGCGGCTCGCGCCCCATCGCCGCCCACGCGGGACCCACAGCGACCCCTCCCCCCCCCCCCAGGTGAGCCCGGCCCCCCCCCCGCCCCCCCAACCCCCCTCCCCATCCCCCCCCCAGCCCCACGGGTGCCCCACAAGTCGGGACCGGCCCCACGGCTGCTGCGGTGGAGACTCCACCCCCCCTGCCCCACAGATCCTCCCAGCCCCATAGATCCCCCCCAGCCCCATAGATCCCCCCCAGCCCCACACATCCCTCCCCAGCCCCATAGATCCCCCCCCAGCCCCATAGATCCCCCCCAGCCCCACAGATCGCCCCCAGCCCCATAGATCCTCCCAGCCCCATAGATCCCCCCAGCCCCATAGATCCCCCCCAGCCCCACACATCCCTCCCCAGCCCCATAGATCCCCCCCTGCCCCATAGATCCCCCCCAGCCCCACAGATCCCCCCAGCCCCATAGATCCCCCCAGCCCCACAGATCCCCCCAGCCCCACAGATCCCCCCCAGCCCCATAGATCCCCCCCAGCCCCATAGATCCCCCCCCTGCCCCACAGATCCCCCCCAGCCCCATAGATCCCCCCCCGCCCCATAGATCCCCCCCCAGCCCCACACATCCCCCCAGCCCCATAGATCCCCCCCTGCCCCACACATCCCCCCCTGCCCCATAGATCCCCCCCTGCCCCATAGATCCCCCCCCAGCCCCACACATCCCCCCCAGCCCCATAGATCCCCCCCTGCCCCACAGATCCCCCCCAGCCCCACAGATCCCCCCCCAGCCCCATAGATCCCCTTTGCCCCACAGATCCCCCCAGCCCCACAGATCCCCCCCAGCCCCATAGATCCCCCCCCAGCCCCACAGATCCCTCCCAGCCCCATAGATCCCCCCCTGCCCCACAGATCCCCCCTGCCCCATAGATCCCCCCCTGCCCCATAGATCCCCCCCCAGCCCCACACATCCCCCCCAGCCCCATAGATCCCCCCCCAGCCCCACAGATCCCCCCCCAGCCCCATAGATCCCCCCCCAGCCCCACAGATCCCCCCTGCCCCATAGATCCTCCCAGCCCCACAGATCCCCCCCCCAGCCCCACAGATCCCCCCAGCCCCATAGATCCCCCCCAGCCCCATAGGTCCCCCCCAGCCCCCCATGGCCCCCCTGTGGGTCCCGGCGCTGCCCCTGCTGTGGGTGGTGGGTTCCATGGGGCGCCCCACAGCCCCTCCCCCCTCGGGCTGGGGACCCCCCTGTCCCCCCACAGCCCCTCCCCCCTCGGGCTGGAGACCCCCCTGTCCCCCCACAGCCCCTCCCCCCCCGGGCAGGGGACCCCCCTGTCCCCCCACAGCCCCTCCCCCCCCGGGCTGGGGACCCCCCTGTCCCCCCACAGCCCCTCCCCCCCCAGGCAGGGGACCCCCCTGTCCCCCCTCCGCCCCTCCCCCCCCCGGCTGGGCCCCCTCCCCCACCCCCTGCCTGGGGGTGATGGTGGGTCTGGGGGCTCTGGGGGGGGCGCTGGTGGTGGTGGGGGGGCTGCTCTGCCAGCGCCTCCTGCGGGTGGGGGGTCCCCCTCCCCCCCCCGAGCTGTGGGCCGCCCCTCCCCCACCCTGGGGGGAGGAGGAGGAGGAGGAGCCCCTCCCCCCCCCTCCCAACTGGGGACCCCCCCCGGGCCCCCCCCAGCCCCACGTCACCCTCTGGGACATCGGGAACTTCTTCCAGCGGGGTGGGGGGTGAAGGGGGGGGAGGGGGCGGGGTGGGGGAGGGGGGATGGGTGGTGGGGGGGGAGGGGGCGCTGCCCCACACCCCAAAATTGGCCCCTCTAAGTGGGGGGTGTGAAACCACCAGGGGGGACATGGGGGGGCCTTGAAACCATCATTAAGGGAGATGGGGGGGCCTTGAAACCATCATTAAGGAGATGGAGGGGCCTTGAAACCGCCACTGGGGACATGGAGGGGCCTTGAAACTGTCATTAAGGGAGATGGAGGGGCCCTGAAACCCTCATTAAGGAGATGGGGGGGCCCTGAAACCGTCATTAGGGAGATGGGGGGGCCTTGAAAAGGTCATTAGGGAGATGGGGGGGCCCTGAAACCGTCATTAGGGAGATGGGGGGGGCCTTGAAAAGGTCATTAGGGAGATGGGGGGGCCCTGAAACCATCATTAGGGAGATGGGGGGGGGCCTTGAAACCATCATTAGGGACATGGGGGGGGCCTGAAACCCTCATTAGGGAGATGGGGGGGGGCTGAAACCGTCATTAGGGAGATGGGGGGGGCCTTGAAACCACCAATGGGGTCATGGGGGGGCCTTGAAACTGTCATTAGGGATATGAGGGGGTCCTGAGATCGTGATTAGGGAGATGGGGGGACCTTGAAAAGGTCATTAGGGAGATGGGGGGGCCTTGAAACCATCAATAAGGAGATGGGGGGGCCTTGAAACCATCATTAGGGACATGGGGGGTCCCTGAAACCCTCATTAGGGAGATGGGGGGGGGCTGAAACCGTCATTAGGGAGATTGGGGGTCCTTGAAAACGTCATTAGGGACATGAGGGGGCCTTGAAACCATCACTGGGGACATGGGGGGGCCTTGAAAAGGTCAGTAGGGAGATGGGGGGGGCCTGAAACCGTCATTAGGGAGATGGGGGGGCCCTGAAACCATCATTAGGGACATGGGGGGACCTTGAAAAGGTCATTAGGGAGATGGGGGGGCCCCTGAAACCGTCACTGGGGAGATGGGGGGGGGGGTGGGGTGGGTGTCTTGAAAGGTCATTAGGGAGATGGGGGGGCCTTGAAACCGTCATTAGGGAGATGGGGGGGGGGGCCTGAAACAGTCTATGGGAACATTTTGGGGCTCTATGGAAGGGGGGGGCCCGAAACCGCCTTCATCTCCCAGGACCTATGGGGGGGCCTTGAAACTGTCATTATATCCCGGGATCTCTGGGGGGCCTTGAAACCACCTTCATATCCAGGACCTATGGGGGGCCTTGAAACTGCCATTGTTTCCCTGGACCTCTGGGGGGTCTTGAAACCACCTTCATGTCCCTGGATTTTGGGGGGGGCCCTGAAACTCTCATCGTATCCCTGGATCTCTGGGGGGCCTTGAAACCACCATTGTGTCCCTGGATCTTGGTGGGGCCTTGAAACTCTCATCGTATCCCTGGATCTCTGGGGGGCCTTGAAACCACCATCATCTCCCAGGATCCATGGAGGGGGGGGGCTTGAAACCGCCATCGTATCCCTGGATCTCTGGGGGGCCTTGAAACTGCCATTGTGTCCCAGGATCCATGGGGGGCCTTGAAACTCTCATTGTATCCCTGGACCTATGGGGGGCCTTGAAACCACCTTCATCTCCCGGGATCCATGGAGGGGGGGGCCTTGAAACTGTCATTATATCCCTGGATCTCTGGGGGGCCTTGAAACCACCTTCATATCCCTGGATTTTGGGGGGGCCTTGAAACCACCATTGTATCCCTGGACCTATGGGGGGCCTTGAAACCACCTTCATCTCCCGGGATCCATGGAGGGGGGGGCCTTGAAACTCTCATTATATCCCAGGATCTCTGGGGGGCCTTGAAACCGCCTTCATACCCCAGGATCTATGGGGGGGCCCTGAAACTCTCATTGTATCCCAGGATCCATGGAGGGGGGGGGCCTTGAAACTGCCATTGTATCCCAGGATCTCTGGGGGGCCTTGAAACTCTCATTGTATCCCAGGATCCATGGGGGGCCTTGAAACTCTCATTGTATCCCAGGATCCATGGGGGGCCTTGAAACTCTCATTGTATCCCTGGATCTATGGGGGGTCTTGAAACCACCTTCACATCCCAGGATCTATGGGGGGGCCTTGAAACCACCATCATGTCCCTGGACCTATGGGGGGGCCTTGAAACTGTCATTATATCCCAGGATCCATGGAGGGGGGGGGTCTTGAAACTCTCATTGTATCCCTGGACCTATGGGGGGCCTTGAAACCACCTTCATATCCCTGGATCTCTGGGCCTTGAAACTCTCATTGTCTCCTGGGACCTATGGGGGGGCCCCCGAACCCGCCCTGGGCCCCCCAAGTGTGGGTCGCGCCCAGGAGGGTGGGGCCGCGCCCCGGGCGCCGCTTCCTGCCGCCGCCGCCGCTTCCTGCCCGCGCCGCGCGCTTGCGCCACCCCCAACGGCCGCGGCCCCGCAGGTACCGGGGGGTCCGGGCGGGGGGCTGGGGCGGGGGGATGGGGCACCCAAGGGTGATGGGGGGCACTTGGGGGTCCCATGGGGGGCACTTGGGGGTCCCATGGGTGCCAAGGGGAACTTGTGGGTCCCATGGGGGAACTTGTGGGTCCCCTGGGGGTTCTGGGGCACCCAAGGGTGCTGGGGGGACTTGGGGGGTCCTATGGGGCACCCAAGGGTGATGGGGGCACTTGGGGGTCCCATGGGGGGACTTGTGGGTCCCATGGGGGGTCCCATGTGGGGGCTGTGGGGGTCCCATGGGTGCCAAGGGGAACTTGTGGGTCCCATGGGGGGTTATGGGGCACCCAAGGGTGATGGGGGGCACTTGGGGGTCCCATGGGGGGCACTTGGGGGTCCCATGGGCCCCATGGGGGTCCCATGGGTGCCAAGGGGAACTTGTGGGTCCCATGGGGGGACTTGTGGGTCCCATGGGGAGTGTGGGGCACCCAAGGGTGATGGGGGGCACTTGGGGGTCTCATGGGGGGCACTTGGGGGTCCCATGGGTGCTGTGGGGGTCCCATGGGTGCCAAGGGGAACTTGTGGGTCCCGTGGGGGGTTCTGGGGCACCCAAGGGTGCTGGGGGGGACTTGGGGGTCCCATGGGGGGACTTGTGGGTCCCATGTGGGTCCCATGTGGGTGCTGTGGGGGTCCCATGGGTGCTGGGGGGAACTTGTGGGTCCCATGGGGGGACTTGTGGGTCCCATTTGGGTCCCATGTGGGGTTCTGGGGCACCCAAGGTTGCTGGGGGGACTTGTGGGGGTCCCAGGGGGGGACTTGTGGGGGTCCCATGGGGGGACTTGTGGGTCCCATGGGGGGGTTCTGGGGCACCCAAGGTTGCTGGGGGGGACTTGTGGGGATCCCATGGGGGGACTTGTGGGTCCCATGGGGGGTTCTGGGGCACCCAAGGTTGCTGGGGGGGACTTGTGGGTCCCCATGGGGGTCCCATGTGGGTGCTGTGGGGGTCCCATGGGTGCTGGGGGGGTCCCATGGGTGCTGGGGGTGGGACTTGTGGGTCCCATGTGGGTCCCATGGGGTGTTCTGGGGCACCCAATGGTGCTGGGGGGACAGGGGGGTCCCATGTGGGTCCCGTGGGTGCTGGGGGGGACTTGTGGGTCCCCTGGGGGGGACTTGGGGGTCCCAAAGGGGTACTTGTGGGTCCCATGGGGGGGTTATGGGGCACCCATGGGTGCTGGGGGGACTTGGGGGGGTCCCATGGGTGCTGTGGGGGTCCCATGGGGGGGGGTTCTGGGTGCCCTGGGGGTCCCGTGGGGGTCCCACGGGTGCCGCGAGCCCCCCGGGTGTCTCCTGACCCCCCCCCGTGTGTGTCCCCTCCCCCCCCCCCCAGGTGCCCCCGCGCGCGGCCATGGGGCGCCCCCCCCCCGCCCTCCTCACCCTCTGCGCCCTCCTGGCCGCCCGCGGCCACCCGACCCCCCCCGCGGCCACCAGAGACCCCCCGGGGGTCCCCGACACCCCCACGGGGGTCCCTCCCCCGCCCACGGGGGCCCCCGACGGCCCCTCAGACCCCCCGGAACGCGCCGGAAGCTCCGAGGCCACCGCGGGGCCCCCGACGGCCACCGACACCCCCAGGGGCCACCCAAAGGACTTGGAAGCCACCGAGGGGCAACGGGGGGGGTCAGGGACCCCCGAGGGCCACCAACAGGTCCTGGGGGCCACCAGTAGCCACCCCCAGGCCTTGGAGGCCACCAGTAGCCACCCCCAGGCCTTGGAGACCCCCGGGGGCCACCAAGAGCCCCTGGAGGCCACCACTGGCCACCCCCAGCCCTTGGAGGCCACCACTGGCCACCAGCCAACCTTGAAGCCCACCAGTGGCCACCAGTGGCCCGTGGAGGCCACCAGTGGCCACCCCCAGCCCTTGGAGACCACCGGTGGCCACCAAAAGCCCGTGGAGGCCACCACTGGCCACCAGTGGCCCTTGGAGGCCACCAGTAGCCACCAGCTACCCCTGGAGACCACCAGTGGCCACCAGTGGCCCGTGGAGGCCACCACTGGCCACCGGCCACCCCTGGAGACCACCCGTGGCCACCAGTGGCCTGTGGAGCCCACCAGTGACCACCAGTGGCCCGTGGAGACCACCAGTGGCCACCCCCAGCCCTTGGAGACCACCGGTGGCCACCAGTGGCCCGCGGGCCCCACCGTTGGCCACCCCGAGCCCGCGGGCCCCACCCCCACCCCCACCCCTCAGCCCGGCGGGCGGGCGGCCCCGTGGTGGCGGCTCCCGCTGTGGGTGGGGCTGGGGGTGGCTGGGGGGTCCCTGCTGCTCCTGGGGGTCGCGTGGCGGCAGCGGCGGCGCCGCCGCTCGGGCTCCACGTCCTTCGGGCCCTGGGCGGGGCCCGTGGAGCTCCCGGAGCCGGAGGCGCGCGGCGGCGCCGAGGCGGCCGCCGCCCAACCGCTGGTGGCCGAGGTGGCCCAGGAACAGGCCGGGCCCACGCTCAGCACCTTCCAGGCCTCCCTGGAGCTCCAGGAGGCCGCGGCCCAGCCGCCGGCCAACGGGGACCCCGCGCCCGCCGCCGCCGCCGCCGCGGTGCCGCCGCCTTCCCCCAAAATGGCCGCCGAGGTGGCTTGTTGAGCTTCCCCTCCCCCCCAAAAAAAAGGCTGTGGAGGCCGAGGATGTTGTTTGGATGGTTTATTGGGGGGTGGGGACCCCAAAAATGGGGATGAGGCCGCCTCCCCCCACTCCATGGGAGATCAAGATGGCGGCCACAAGATGGCGGCCACAAGATGGTGGTGGTCCCAAGATGGCCGCTCCAAGATGGCCGCCCCAAGATGGCGGCCAAGATGGTGGCCCCAAGATGGCCGCCCCAAGATGGCCACTCCCACTCGGCCCCACCCTGAGCCGCCATCTTGTCCACGCCCCCTCCAGGCCGCCTCCCATTGGTCGGGCGGCCATCTTGTCCCCCCCACTGGGGGCGGGGTCAGGGTGGGGGGATAATGAGATGCAAATGAGGGGGGGGGAGGGGGAAACCTGGGCTGGGGCCCACCCAGGCCAGGCTGTGGGGCAGGGATCTATGGGTCAGGGATCTATGGGTCAGGGGGCCATGGGGCAGAGATCTATGGGTCAGGGGGCTGTGGGGCAGGGATCTGTGGGTCAGGGGGCTATGGGGGTGGGATCTATGGGTCAGGGGGCCATGGGGCAGGGATCTATGGGTCAGGGGGCTGTGGGTCAGGCCCCCTGGGCCCCCCTGAGCCAGGCCAGGCTGTGGGGCAGGGGCCTGTGGGACAGAGGCCTACGGATCAGGGGCCTGTGGGACAGGCCGCTGTGGGTCAGGGGACTATTGGGGTGGGATCTATGGGTCAGGGGGCTATGGGGGTGGGACCTATGGGTCAGGGGGCTATGGGTCAGGGATATATGGGTCAGGGGGCTGTGGGTCAGGCCCCCTGGACCTCCCTGAGCCAGGCCAGGCTGTGGGGCAGGGGCCTGTGGGACAGAGGCCTACGGATCAGGGGCCTGTGGGACAGGCCGCTGTGGGTCAGGGGCCTATGGGGGTGGGATCTATGGGTCAGGGGGCCATGGGTCAGGGATCTATGGGTCAGGGATCTATGGGTCAGCCCGCTGTGGGTCAGGCCCCCTGGACCCCCCTGAGCCAGGCCAGGCTGTGGGGCAGGGGCCTGTGAATCAGGCCGCTGTGGGTCAGGGGGCCATGGGGGTGGGATATATGGGTCAGGGGGCTATGGGGCAGGGATCTATGGGGCAGGAATGTGTGGGTCAGGCCCCCTGGGCCCCCCTGAGCCAGGCCAGGCTGTGGGGCAGGGGCCTGTTAGCCAGGGGCCTATAGGTCAGGGGCCTATGGGGGTGGGATATATGGGTCAGGGGGCTGTGGGGCAGGGATCTATGGGTCAGGGGGCTATGGGTCAGGGATCTATGGGTCAGAAATGCGTGGGTCAGGCCCCCTGGACCCCCCTGAGCCAGGCCAGGCTGTGGGGCAGGGGCCTGTGGGACAGAGGCCTACGGATCAGGGGCCTATGGGGCAGGCCGCTGTGGGTCAGGGGTCTCTGGGTCAGGCCGCTGTGGGTCAGGGGGCCATGGGGGTGGGATCTATGGGTCAGGGGGCTATGGGGGTGGGATCTATGGGTCAGGGGGCTATGGGGCAGGGATCTATGGGTCAGAAATGTGTGGGTCAGGCCCCCTGGGCCTCCCTGAGCCAGGCCAGGCTGTGGGGCAGGGGCCTGTGGGACAGAGGCCTACGGATCAGGGGCCTGTGGGACAGGCCGCTGTGGGTCAGGGGCCTATGGGGGTGGGATCTATGGGTCAGGGGGCTATGGGTCAGGGATCTATGGGTCAGGGGGCCATGGGGCAGAGATCTATAGGTCAGGAATGTGTGGGTCAGGCCCCCTGGGCCTCCCTGAGCCAGGCCAGGCTGTGGGGCAGGGGCCTGTGGGACAGAGGCCTACGGATCAGGGGCCTGTGGGACAGGCCGCTGTGGGTCAGGGGCCTATGGGGCAGGGATCTATGGGTCAGGGGGCCATGGGGCAGAGATCTATGGGTCAGGGATGTGTGGGTCAGGCCCCCTGGACCTCCCTGAGCCAGGCCAGGCTGTGGGTCATGGGCCCATGAATCAGGCCGCTGTGGGGCAGGGGCCTCTGGGTCAGGCTGCTGTGGGTCAGGGGGCCATGGGGGTGGGATATATGGGTCAGGGGGCCATGGGGCAGAGATCTATGGGTCAGAAATGTGTGGGTCAGGCCCCCTGGACCCCCCTGAGCCAGGCCAGGCTGTGGGTCATGGGCCCATGAATCAGGCTGCTGTGGGTCAGGGATCTATGGGTCAGGAATGTGTGGGTCAGGCCCCCTGGACCCCCCTGAGCCAGGCCAGGCTGTGGGGCAGGGGCCTGTGGGACAGAGGCCTACGGATCAGGGGCCTGTGGGACAGGCCGCTGTGGGTCAGGGGTCTCTGGGTCAGGCCGCTGTGGGTCAGGGGGCCATGGGGGTGGGATCTATGGGTCAGGGGGCTATGGGGGTGGGATCTATGGGTCAGGGGGCTATGGGGCAGGGATCTATGGGTCAGAAATGTGTGGGTCAGGCCCCCTGGGCCTCCCTGAGCCAGGCCAGGCTGTGGGTCAAGGGCCCATGAATCAGGCTGCTGTGGGTCAGGGGTCTCTGGGTCAGGCCGCTGTGGGTCAGGGGGCCATGGGGGTGGGATCTATGGGTCAGGGGGCCATGGGTCAGGGATCTATGGGTCAGGGGGCTGTGGGTCAGGCCCCCTGGGCCTCCCTGAGCCAGGCCAGGCTGTGGGGCAGGGGCCTGTGGGACAGAGGCCTACGGATCAGGGGCCTGTGGGACAGGCCGCTGTGGGTCAGGGGCCTATGGGGCAGGGATCTATGGGTCAGGGGGCCATGGGGCAGAGATCTATGGGTCAGGGATGTGTGGGTCAGGCCCCCTGGACCTCCCTGAGCCAGGCCAGGCTGTGGGTCATGGGCCCATGAATCAGGCCGCTGTGGGGCAGGGGCCTCTGGGTCAGGCTGCTGTGGGTCAGGGGCATGGGGGTGGGATATATGGGTCAGGGGGCCATGGGGCAGAGATCTATGGGTCAGAAATGTGTGGGTCAGGCCCCCTGGACCCCCCTGAGCCAGGCCAGGCTGTGGGTCATGGGCCCATGAATCAGGCTGCTGTGGGTCAGGGATCTATGGGTCAGGATGTGTGGGTCAGGCCCCCTGGACCCCCCTGAGCCAGGCCAGGCTGTGGGGCAGGGGCCTGTGGGACAGAGGCCTACGGATCAGGGGCCTGTGGGACAGGCCGCTGTGGGTCAGGGGCCTATGGGGGTGGGACCTATGGGTCAGGGGGCTATGGGGCAGGGATCTATGGGTCAGGGGGCTATGGGTCAGGGATCTATGGGTCAGGGGGCTGTGGGTCAGGCCCCCTGGGCCTCCCTGAGCCGGGCCAGGCTGTGGGGCCAGGGGCCTGCGGGACAGAGGCCTACGGATCAGGGGCCTGTGGGACAGGCCGCTGTGGGTCAGGGGGCCATGGGGGTGGGATATGTGGGTCAGGGGCTATGGGGCAGGGATCTATGGGTCAGAAATGTGTGGGTCAGGCCCCCTGCACCTCCCTGAGCCAAGCCAAGGTCCTTCCCCTGGCCTCCTCCCAGGAGTAGAGGGGCCGGTAGCCGAAGCAGCGCTGGGCCTTGTCGGTGCGGACGCTGAAGGGGGTGGACCCCACGGCCAAGGTGTAAGGGGTGAGGAGGGGGCTGTAACCCCCCCAGCGCCCCAGCAGCCGCCCCAGCGCCGCGTTCAGCCCCGCCAGCAGCGCCAGCAGCCCCGGGGGCGGCCGCCGGCCCCCCAGCCGCAGCCCCGCCGGGCCCAGCAGCAGCGCGTTGAACTCCTCGTAGGCCGCGTAGGGCGACGCGTCGTAGCAGTAGAACACCTCCCCCGCCACCGCCCCGGCGCCCGCGCCCAGCCCCGCCCGCGCCGCCAGCACGTGCATCCAGGCCACGTTGCCTGGGGAGGGGGGGGATATAGGGGGATATGGGGGGGTTATGGGGGGATATGGGGGGATATGGGGGGATATGGGGGGGATATGGGGGGATATGGGGCTGGGGGAGAGGGATATGGGGCTGGGGAAGGGGGATATGGGGGGATATGGGGCTGGGGGAGGGGGGTATGGGGGGATATGGGGGGATATGGGGCTGGGGGAGGGGGATATGGGGGGGTAAAGGGGGATATAGGGGGATATGGGGGGGATATGGGGGGATATGGGGGGATATGGGGCTGGGGGAGGGGAATATGGGGGGTTATGGGGGGATATGGGGCTGGGGGAGGGGGATATGGGGGGGTAAAGGGGGATATAGGGGGATATGGGGGGGATATGGGGGGGATAAAGGGGGATATGGGGGGGATATGGGGGGATATGGGGAGGATATAGGGGGATATAGGGGGATATGGGGGGATATGGGGGGATATGGGGGGATATAAGGGGGATACGGGGGGGGATATGGGGAGGATATAGGGGGATATAGGGGGATATGGGGGGATATGGGGGGATATGGGGCTGGGGGAGGGGAATATGGGGGGTTATGGGGGGATATGGGGCTGGGGGAGGGGGATATGGGGGGGTAAAGGGGGATATAGGGGGATATGGGGGGGATATGGGGGGGATAAAGGGGGATATGGGGGGATATGGGGGGATATGGGGGGTTATGGGGGGATATGGGGGGGTTCTGGGGGATATGGGGGGGTTATGGGGGATATGGGGGGGTTATGGGGGGATATGGGGAGGATATAGGGGGATATAGGGGGATATGGGGGGATATGGGGGGATATGGGGGGATATAAGGGGGATACGGGGGGGGATATGGGGAGATATGGGGGCTATGGGGGGATATGGGGCTGGGGAAGGGGAGTATGGGGGGATATGGGGGATATGGGGGGATATGGGGGGGATATGGGGCTGGGGGAGGGGAGTATGGGGGGATATGGGGCTGGGGGAGGGGGGTATGGGGGATATGGGGGGGTTATGGTGGGATACGGGGGGATATGGGGCTGGGGGAGGGGAGTATGGGGGGATATGGGGGGGATATAGGGGGGTTATGGGGGGATATGGGGCTGGGGAAGGGGAGTATGGGGGGATATGGGGCTGGGGGAGGGGGGTATGGGGGGATATGGGGGGATATGGGGCTGGGGGAGGGGGTTATGGGGGTATATGGGGTAATATGGGGCTGGGAGAGGAGGTTATGGGGAGGATATAGGGGGATATAGGGGGATATGGGGGGATATGGGGCTGGGGGAGGGGGATATGGGGCTGGGGGAGGGGGTTATGGGGGGATATAGGGGCATATGGGGGGATATGGGGGGGATATGGGGAGGATATGGGGAGGATATAGGGGGATATAGGGGGATATGGGGGGGATATGGGGGGATATGGGTCTGGGGAGGGGGTTATGGGGGGATATGGGTCTGGGGGAGGGGGTTATGGGGGGATATGGGGCTGGGGGAGGGGGTTATGGGGGGGATATGGGGCTGGGGGAGGGGGTTATGGGGGGATATGGGGGGCTGTGGGTGTGGGGCAGGGGGCTATGGGGGATACGGGGGTGCAGGGTGTGGGGCGCAGGGTGGGTGGGGGTCTCTCTCCCTCCCCCCCTCTCACCGGCGTAGACGCGGCCGTGCTCGGCGTGGGGGGGCAGCACGCGGGGCAGGAGCCCCCCGCCCGCCAGCCCCCGGCGCAGCAGCCGCGCCAGCAGCTCGTGGCGCTCCCCGTAGATCCCCGTGGGGCGCAGGGCCAGGGTCACCAGCCGGGACCCCCCCCGCACCTGCCGTGGGACCCCCCCCCAGAGACCCCCATCAGACCCCCCATCAGACCCCCCCATAGATCCCCGTGGGGCGCAGGGCCAGGGTCACCAGGCGGGACCCCCCCCGGACCTGCCACGGGAGACCCCCCATGGGACCCCCCATGGGACCCCCGTGTGGGACCCCCCCATGGGACCCCCCATCAGACCCCCCATGGGACCCCCCATCAGACCCCCCCATAGACCCCCGTGTGGGACCCCCCCATGGGAGACCCCCA
>NW_028168455.1:0-10000 GCF_964237585.1 Gallinula chloropus
GGGCCCCCAAGCAGCCCCTCTCCATTTGGGTCTGGGGGCTTTCGTTGGGCCGGGAACCTGGGAGGTACCTGCCCGGTTGCAGGTCGCGGCCCGAGAAGCACTCTCCGGCCAACGTGCCAAACGACCAGCGACTGCTCCCAAAGCGAAGGAGCCAGGACCCAAAGACCTAGCTGGCCTGAAGGGGCCCCAGGGGGCCCCCAAGCAGCCCCTCTCCATTTGGGTCTGGGGGCTTTCGTTGGGCCGGGAACCTGGGAGGTACCTGCCCGGTTGCAGGTCGCGGCCCGAGAAGCACTCTCCGGCCAACGTGCCGAACGTCCAGCGACTGCTCCCAAAGCGAAGGAGCCAGGTCCCAAAGACCTAGCTGGCCTGAAGGGGCCCCAGGGGGCCCCCAAGCAGCCCCTCTCCATTTGGGTCTGGGGGCTTTCGTTGGGCCGGGAACCTGGGAGGTACCTGCCCGGTTGCAGGTCGCGGCCCGAGAAGCACTCTCCGGCCAACGTGCCAAACGTCCAGCGACTGCTCCCAAAGCGAAGGAGCCAGGACCCAAAGACCTAGCTGGCCTGAAGGGGCCCCAGGGGGCCCCCAAGCAGCCCCTCTCCATTTGGGTCTGGGGGCTTTCGTTGGGCCGGGAACCTGGGAGGTACCTGCCCGGTTGCAGGTCGCGGCCCGAGAAGCACTCTCCGGCCAACGTGCCAAACGTCCAGCGACTGCTCCCAAAGCGAAGGAGCCAGGACCCAAAGACCTAGCTGGCCTGAAGGGGCCCCAGGGGGCCCCCAAGCAGCCCCTCTCCATTTGGGTCTGGGGGCTTTCGTTGGGCCGGGAACCTGGGAGGTACCTGCCCGGTTGCAGGTCGCGGCCCGAGAAGCACTCTCCGGCCAACGTGCCGAACGTCCAGCGACTGCTCCCAAAGCGAAGGAGCCAGGACCCAAAGACCTAGCTGGCCTGAAGGGGCCCCAGGGGGCCCCCAAGCAGCCCCTCTCCATTTGGGTCTGGGGGCTTTCATTGGGCCGGGAACCTGGGAGGTACCTGCCCGGTTGCAGGTCGCGGCCCGAGAAGCACTCTCCGGCCAACGTGCCGAACGTCCAGCGACTGCTCCCAAAGCGAAGGAGCCAGGACCCAAAGACCTAGCTGGCCTGAAGGGGCCCCAGGGGGCCCCCAAGCAGCCCCTCTCCATTTGGGTCTGGGGGCTTTCGTTGGGCCGGGAACCTGGGAGGTACCTGCCCGGTTGCAGGTCGCGGCCCGAGAAGCACTCTCCGGCCAACGTGCCCAACGTCCAGCGACTGCTCCCAAAGCGAAGGAGCCAGGACCCAAAGACCTAGCTGGCCTGAAGGGGCCCCAGGGGGCCCCCAAGCAGCCCCTCTCCATTTGGGTCTGGGGGCTTTCTTTGGGCCGGGAACCTGGGAGGTACCTGCCCGGTTGCAGGTCGCGGCCCGAGAAGCACTCTCCGGCCAACGTGCCAAACGTCCAGCGACTGCTCCCAAAGCGAAGGAGCCAGGACCCAAAGACCTAGCTGGCCTGAAGGGGCCCCAGGGGGCCCCCAAGCAGCCCCTCTCCATTTGGGTCTGGGGGCTTTCGTTGGGCCGGGAACCTGGGAGGTACCTGCCCGGTTGCAGGTCGTGGCCCGAGAAGCACTCTCCGGCCAACGTGCCAAACGTCCAGCGACTGCTCCCAAAGCGAAGGAGCCAGGACCCAAAGACCTAGCTGGCCTGAAGGGGCCCCAGGGGGCCCCCAAGCAGCCCCTCTCCATTTGGGTCTGGGGGCTTTTGTTGGGCCGGGAACCTGGGAGGTACCTGCCCGGTTGCAGGTCGCGGCCCGAGAAGCACTCTCCGGCCAACGTGCCAAACGTCCAGCGACTGCTCCCAAAGCGAAGGAGCCAGGACCCAAAGACCTAGCTGGCCTGAAGGGGCCCCAGGGGGCCCCCAAGCAGCCCCTCTCCATTTGGGTCTGGGGGCTTTCGTTGGGCCGGGAACCTGGGAGGTACCTGCCCGGTTGCAGGTCGCGGCCCGAGAAGCACTCTCCGGCCAACGTGCCAAACGTCCAGCGACTGCTCCCAAAGCGAAGGAGCCAGGACCCAAAGACCTAGCTGGCCTGAAGGGGCCCCAGGGGGCCCCCAAGCAGCCCCTCTCCATTTGGGTCTGGGGGCTTTCGTTGGGCCGGGAACCTGGGAGGTACCTGCCCGGTTGCAGGTCGCGGCCCGAGAAGCACTCTCCGGCCAACGTGCCGAACGTCCAGCGACTGCTCCCAAAGCGAAGGAGCCAGGACCCAAAGACCTAGCTGGCCTGAAGGGGCCCCAGGGGGCCCCCAAGCAGCCCCTCTCCATTTGGGTCTGGGGGCTTTCGTTGGGCCGGGAACCTGGGAGGTACCTGCCCGGTTGCAGGTCGTGGCCCGAGAAGCACTCTCCGGCCAACGTGCCAAACGTCCAGCGACTGCTCCCAAAGCGAAGGAGCCAGGACCCAAAGACCTAGCTGGCCTGAAGGGGCCCCAGGGGGCCCCCAAGCAGCCCCTCTCCATTTGGGTCTGGGGGCTTTCGTTGGGCCGGGAACCTGGGAGGTACCTGCCCGGTTGCAGGTCGCGGCCCGAGAAGCACTCTCCGGCCAACGTGCCCAACGTCCAGCGACTGCTCCCAAAGCGAAGGAGCCAGGACCCAAAGACCTAGCTGGCCTGAAGGGGCCCCAGGGGGCCCCCAAGCAGCCCCTCTCCATTTGGGTCTGGGGGCTTTCGTTGGGCCGGGAACCTGGGAGGTACCTGCCCGGTTGCAGGTCGCGGCCCGAGAAGCACTCTCCGGCCAACGTGCCGAACGTCCAGCGACTGCTCCCAAAGCGAAGGAGCCAGGACCCAAAGACCTAGCTGGCCTGAAGGGGCCCCAGGGGGCCCCCAAGCAGCCCCTCTCCATTTGGGTCTGGGGGCTTTCGTTGGGCCGGGAACCTGGGAGGTACCTGCCCGGTTGCAGGTCGCGGCCCGAGAAGCACTCTCCGGCCAACGTGCCAAACGTCCAGCGACTGCTCCCAAAGCGAAGGAGCCAGGACCCAAAGACCTAGCTGGCCTGAAGGGGCCCCAGGGGGCCCCCAAGCAGCCCCTCTCCATTTGGGTCTGGGGGCTTTCGTTGGGCCGGGAACCTGGGAGGTACCTGCCCGGTTGCAGGTCGCGGCCCGAGAAGCACTCTCCGGCCAACGTGCCGAACGTCCAGCGACTGCTCCCAAAGCGAAGGAGCCAGGACCCAAAGACCTAGCTGGCCTGAAGGGGCCCCAGGGGGCCCCCAAGCAGCCCCTCTCCATTTGGGTCTGGGGGCTTTCGTTGGGCCGGGAACCTGGGAGGTACCTGCCCGGTTGCAGGTCGCGGCCCGAGAAGCACTCTCCGGCCAACGTGCCAAACGTCCAGCGACTGCTCCCAAAGCGAAGGAGCCAGGACCCAAAGACCTAGCTGGCCTGAAGGGGCCCCAGGGGGCCCCCAAGCAGCCCCTCTCCATTTGGGTCTGGGGGCTTTCGTTGGGCCGGGAACCTGGGAGGTACCTGCCCGGTTGCAGGTCGCGGCCCGAGAAGCACTCTCCGGCCAACGTGCCGAACGTCCAGCGACTGCTCCCAAAGCGAAGGAGCCAGGACCCAAAGACCTAGCTGGCCTGAAGGGGCCCCAGGGGGCCCCCAAGCAGCCCCTCTCCATTTGGGTCTGGGGGCTTTCGTTGGGCCGGGAACCTGGGAGGTACCTGCCCGGTTGCAGGTCGTGGCCCGAGAAGCACTCTCCGGCCAACGTGCCAAACGTCCAGCGACTGCTCCCAAAGCGAAGGAGCCAGGACCCAAAGACCTAGCTGGCCTGAAGGGGCCCCAGGGGGCCCCCAAGCAGCCCCTCTCCATTTGGGTCTGGGGGCTTTCGTTGGGCCGGGAACCTGGGAGGTACCTGCCCGGTTGCAGGTCGCGGCCCGAGAAGCACTCTCCGGCCAACGTGCCAAACGTCCAGCGACTGCTCCCAAAGCGAAGGAGCCAGGACCCAAAGACCTAGCTGGCCTGAAGGGGCCCCAGGGGGCCCCCAAGCAGCCCCTCTCCATTTGGGTCTGGGGGCTTTCGTTGGGCCGGGAACCTGGGAGGTACCTGCCCGGTTGCAGGTCGCGGCCCGAGAAGCACTCTCCGGCCAACGTGCCAAACGTCCAGCGACTGCTCCCAAAGCGAAGGAGCCAGGACCCAAAGACCTAGCTGGCCTGAAGGGGCCCCAGGGGGCCCCCAAGCAGCCCCTCTCCATTTGGGTCTGGGGGCTTTCGTTGGGCCGGGAACCTGGGAGGTACCTGCCCGGTTGCAGGTCGCGGCCCGAGAAGCACTCTCCGGCCAACGTGCCAAACGTCCAGCGACTGCTCCCAAAGCGAAGGAGCCAGGACCCAAAGACCTAGCTGGCCTGAAGGGGCCCCAGGGGGCCCCCAAGCAGCCCCTCTCCATTTGGGTCTGGGGGCTTTCGTTGGGCCGGGAACCTGGGAGGTACCTGCCCGGTTGCAGGTCGCGGCCCGAGAAGCACTCTCCGGCCAACGTGCCCAACGTCCAGCGACTGCTCCCAAAGCGAAGGAGCCAGGACCCAAAGACCTAGCTGGCCTGAAGGGGCCCCAGGGGGCCCCCAAGCAGCCCCTCTCCATTTGGGTCTGGGGGCTTTCGTTGGGCCGGGAACCTGGGAGGTACCTGCCCGGTTGCAGGTCGCGGCCCGAGAAGCACTCTCCGGCCAACGTGCCGAACGTCCAGCGACTGCTCCCAAAGCGAAGGAGCCAGGACCCAAAGACCTAGCTGGCCTGAAGGGGCCCCAGGGGGCCCCCAAGCAGCCCCTCTCCATTTGGGTCTGGGGGCTTTCGTTGGGCCGGGAACCTGGGAGGTACCTGCCCGGTTGCAGGTCGCGGCCCGAGAAGCACTCTCCGGCCAACGTGCCGAACGTCCAGCGACTGCTCCCAAAGCGAAGGAGCCAGGACACAAAGACCTAGCTGGCCTGAAGGGGCCCCAGGGGTCCCCCAAGCAGCCCCTCTCCATTTGGGTCTGGGGGCTTTCGTTGGGCCGGGAACCTGGGAGGTACCTGCCCGGTTGCAGGTCGCGGCCCGAGAAGCACTCTCCGGCCAACGTGCCAAACGTCCAGCGACTGCTCCCAAAGCGAAGGAGCCAGGACCCAAAGACCTAGCTGGCCTGAAGGGGCCCCAGGGGGCCCCCAAGCAGCCCCTCTCCATTTGGGTCTGGGGGCTTTCGTTGGGCCGGGAACCTGGGAGGTACCTGCCCGGTTGCAGGTCGCGGCCCGAGAAGCACTCTCCGGCCAACGTGCCGAACGTCCAGCGACTGCTCCCAAAGCGAAGGAGCCAGGACCCAAAGACCTAGCTGGCCTGAAGGGGCCCCAGGGGGCCCCCAAGCAGCCCCTCTCCATTTGGGTCTGGGGGCTTTCGTTGGGCCGGGAACCTGGGAGGTACCTGCCTGGTTGCAGGTCGCGGCCCGAGAAGCACTCTCCGGCCAACGTGCCAAACGTCCGGCGACTGCTCCAAAAGCGAAGGAGCCAGGACCCAAAGACCTAGCTGGCCTGAAGGGGCCCCAGGGGGCCCCCAAGCAGCCCCTCTCCATTTGGGTCTGGGGGCTTTCGTTGGGCCGGGAACCTGGGAGGTACCTGCCCGGTTGCAGGTCGCGGCCCGAGAAGCACTCTCCGGCCAACGTGCCAAACGACCAGCGACTGCTCCCAAAGCGAAGGAGCCAGGACCCAAAGACCTAGCTGGCCTGAAGGGGCCCCAGGGGGCCCCCAAGCAGCCCCTCTCCATTTGGGTCTGGGGGCTTTCGTTGGGCCGGGAACCTGGGAGGTACCTGCCCGGTTGCAGGTCGCGGCCCGAGAAGCACTCTCCGGCCAACGTGCCGAACGTCCAGCGACTGCTCCCAAAGCGAAGCAGCCAGGTCCCAAAGACCTAGCTGGCCTGAAGGGGCCCCAGGGGGCCCCCAAGCAGCCCCTCTCCATTTGGGTCTGGGGGCTTTCGTTGGGCCGGGAACCTGGGAGGTACCTGCCCGGTTGCAGGTCGCGGCCCGAGAAGCACTCTCCGGCCAACGTGCCAAACGTCCAGCGACTGCTCCCAAAGCAAAGGAGCCAGGACCCAAAGACCTAGCTGGCCTGAAGGGGCCCCAGGGGGCCCCCAAGCAGCCCCTCTCCATTTGGGTCTGGGGGCTTTCGTTGGGCCGGGAACCTGGGAGGTACCTGCCCGGTTGCAGGTCGCGGCCCGAGAAGCACTCTCCGGCCAACGTGCCAAACGTCCAGCGACTGCTCCCAAAGCGAAGGAGCCAGGACCCAAAGACCTAGCTGGCCTGAAGGGGCCCCAGGGGGCCCCCAAGCAGCCCCTCTCCATTTGGGTCTGGGGGCTTTCGTTGGGCCGGGAACCTGGGAGGTACCTGCCCGGTTGCAGGTCGCGGCCCGAGAAGCACTCTCCGGCCAACGTGCCGAACGTCCAGCGACTGCTCCCAAAGCGAAGGAGCCAGGACCCAAAGACCTAGCTGGCCTGAAGGGGCCCCAGGGGGCCCCCAAGCAGCCCCTCTCCATTTGGGTCTGGGGGCTTTCGTTGGGCCGGGAACCTGGGAGGTACCTGCCCGGTTGCAGGTCGCGGCCCGAGAAGCACTCTCCGGCCAACGTGCCAAACGTCCAGCGACTGCTCCCAAAGCGAAGGAGCCAGGACCCAAAGACCTAGCTGGCCTGAAGGGGCCCCAGGGGGCCCCCAAGCAGCCCCTCTCCATTTGGGTCTGGGGGCTTTCGTTGGGCCGGGAACCTGGGAGGTACCTGCCCGGTTGCAGGTCGCGGCCCGAGAAGCACTCTCCGGCCAACGTGCCAAACGTCCAGCGACTGCTCCCAAAGCGAAGGAGCCAGGACCCAAAGACCTAGCTGGCCTGAAGGGGCCCCAGGGGGCCCCCAAGCAGCCCCTCTCCATTTGGGTCTGGGGGCTTTCGTTGGGCCGGGAACCTGGGAGGTACCTGCCCGGTTGCAGGTCGCGGCCCGAGAAGCACTCTCCGGCCAACGTGCCAAACGTCCAGCGACTGCTCCCAAAGCGAAGGAGCCAGGACCCAAAGACCTAGCTGGCCTGAAGGGGCCCCAGGGGGCCCCCAAGCAGCCCCTCTCCATTTGGGTCTGGGGGCTTTCGTTGTGCCGGGAACCTGGGAGGTACCTGCCCGGTTGCAGGTCGCGGCCCGAGAAGCACTCTCCGGCCAACGTGCCAAACGTCCAGCGACTGCTCCCAAAGCGAAGGAGCCAGGACCCAAAGACCTAGCTGGCCTGAAGGGGCCCCAGGGGGCCCCCAAGCAGCCCCTCTCCATTTGGGTCTGGGGGCTTTCGTTGGGCCGGGAACCTGGGAGGTACCTGCCCGGTTGCAGGTCGCAGCCCGAGAAGCACTCTCCGGCCAACGTGCCAAACGTCCAGCGACTGCTCCCAAAGCGAAGGAGCCAGGACCCAAAGACCTAGCTGGCCTGAAGGGGCCCCAGGGGGCCCCCAAGCAGCCCCTCTCCATTTGGGTCTGGGGGCTTTCGTTGGGCCGGGAACCTGGGAGGTACCTGCCCGGTTGCAGGTCGCGGCCCGAGAAGCACTCTCCGGCCAACGTGCCCAACGTCCAGCGACTGCTCCCAAAGCGAAGGAGCCAGGACCCAAAGACCTAGCTGGCCTGAAGGGGCCCCAGGGGGCCCCCAAGCAGCCCCTCTCCATTTGGGTCTGGGGGCTTTCGTTGGGCCGGGAACCTGGGAGGTACCTGCCCGGTTGCAGGTCGCGGCCCGAGAAGCACTCTCCGGCCAACGTGCCCAACGTCCAGCGACTGCTCCCAAAGCGAAGGAGCCAGGACCCAAAGACCTAGCTGGCCTGAAGGGGCCCCAGGGGGCCCCCAAGCAGCCCCTCTCCATTTGGGTCTGGGGGCTTTCGTTGGGCCGGGAACCTGGGAGGTACCTGCCCGGTTGCAGGTCGCGGCCCGAGAAGCACTCTCCGGCCAACGTGCCAAACGTCCAGCGACTGCTCCCAAAGCGAAGCAGCCAGGACCCAAAGACCTAGCTGGCCTGAAGGGGCCCCAGGGGGCCCCCAAGCAGCCCCTCTCCATTTGGGTCTGGGGGCTTTCGTTGGGCCGGGAACCTGGGAGGTACCTGCCCGGTTGCAGGTCGCGGCCCGAGAAGCACTCTCCGGCCAACGTGCCAAACGTCCAGCGACTGCTCCCAAAGCGAAGGAGCCAGGACCCAAAGACCTAGCTGGCCTGAAGGGGCCCCAGGGGGCCCCCAAGCAGCCCCTCTCCATTTGGGTCTGGGGGCTTTCGTTGGGCCGGGAACCTGGGAGGTACCTGCCCGGTTGCAGGTCGCGGCCCGAGAAGCACTCTCCGGCCAACGTGCCGAACGTCCAGCGACTGCTCCCAAAGCGAAGGAGCCAGGACCCAAAGACCTAGCTGGCCTGAAGGGGCCCCAGGGGGCCCCCAAGCAGACCCTCTCCATTTGGGTCTGGGGGCTTTCGTTGGGCCGGGAACCTGGGAGGTACCTGCCCGGTTGCAGGTCGCGGCCCGAGAAGCACTCTCCGGCCAACGTGCCGAACGTCCAGCGACTGCTCCCAAAGCGAAGGAGCCAGGACCCAAAGACCTAGCTGGCCTGAAGGGGCCCCAGGGGGCCCCCAAGCAGCCCCTCTCCATTTGGGTCTGGGGGCTTTCGTTGGGCCGGGAACCTGGGAGGTACCTGCCCGGTTGCAGGTCGCGGCCCGAGAAGCACTCTCCGGCCAACGTGCCAAACGTCCAGCGACTGCTCCCAAAGCGAAGGAGCCAGGACCCAAAGACCTAGCTGGCCTGAAGGGGCCCCAGGGGGCCCCCAAGCAGCCCCTCTCCATTTGGGTCTGGGGGCTTTCGTTGGGCCGGGAACCTGGGAGGTACCTGCCCGGTTGCAGGTCGCGGCCCGAGAAGCACTCTCCGGCCAACGTGCCCAACGTCCAGCGACTGCTCCCAAAGCGAAGGAGCCAGGACCCAAAGACCTAGCTGGCCTGAAGGGGCCCCAGGGGGCCCCCAAGCAGCCCCTCTCCATTTGGGTCTGGGGGCTTTCGTTGGGCCGGGAACCTGGGAGGTACCTGCCCGGTTGCAGGTCGCGGCCCGAGAAGCACTCTCCGGCCAACGTGCCAAACGTCCAGCGACTGCTCCCAAAGCGAAGGAGCCAGGACCCAAAGACCTAGCTGGCCTGAAGGGGCCCCAGGGGGCCCCCAAGCAGCCCCTCTCCATTTGGGTCTGGGGGCTTTCGTTGGGCCGGGAACCTGGGAGGTACCTGCCCGGTTGCAGGTCGCGGCCCGAGAAGCACTCTCCGGCCAACCTGCCCAACGTCCAGCGACTGCTCCCAAAGCGAAGGAGCCAGGACCCAAAGACCTAGCTGGCCTGAAGGGGCCCCAGGGGGACCCCAAGCAGCCCCTCTCCATTTGGGTCTGGGGGCTTTCGTTGGGCCGGGAACCTGGGAGGTACCTGCCCGGTTGCAGGTCGCGGCCCGAGAAGCACTCTCCGGCCAACGTGCCGAACGTCCAGCGACTGCTCCCAAAGCGAAGGAGCCAGGACCCAAAGACCTAGCTGGCCTGAAGGGGCCCCAGGGGGCCCCCAAGCAGCCCCTCTCCATTTGGGTCTGGGGGCTTTCGTTGGGCCGGGAACCTGGGAGGTACCTGCCCGGTTGCAGGTCGCGGCCCGAGAAGCACTCTCCGGCCAACGTGCCAAACGACCAGCGACTGCTCCCAAAGCGAAGGAGCCAGGACCCAAAGACCTAGCTGGCCTGAAGGGGCCCCAGGGGGCCCCCAAGCAGCCCCTCTCCATTTGGGTCTGGGGGCTTTCGTTGGGCCGGGAACCTGGGAGGTACCTGCCCGGTTGCAGGTCGCGGCCCGAGAAGCACTCTCCGGCCAACGTGCCAAACGTCCAGCGACTGCTCCCAAAGCGAAGGAGCCAGGACCCAAAGACCTAGCTGGCCTGAAGGGGCCCCAGGGGGCCCCCAAGCAGCCCCTCTCCATTCGGGTCTGGGGGCTTTCGTTGGGCCGGGAACCTGGGAGGTAC
>NW_028168455.1:22500-30000 GCF_964237585.1 Gallinula chloropus
AACCTGGGAGGTACCTGCCCGGTTGCAGGTCGCGGCCCGAGAAGCACTCTCCGGCCAACGTGCCAAACGTCCAGCGACTGCTCCCAAAGCGAAGGAGCCAGGACCCAAAGACCTAGCTGGCCTGAAGGGGCCCCAGGGGGCCCCCAAGCAGCCCCTCTCCATTTGGGTCTGGGGGCTTTCGTTGGGCCGGGAACCTGGGAGGTACCTGCCCGGTTGCAGGTCGCGGCCCGAGAAGCACTCTCCGGCCAACGTGCCAAACGTCCGGCGACTGCTCCCAAAGCGAAGGAGCCAGGACCCAAAGACCTAGCTGGCCTGAAGGGGCCCCAGGGGGCCCCCAAGCAGCCCCTCTCCATTTGGGTCTGGGGGCTTTCGTTGGGCCGGGAACCTGGGAGGTACCTGCCCGGTTGCAGGTCGCGGCCCGAGAAGCACTCTCCGGCCAACGTGCCAAACGTCCAGCGACTGCTCCCAAAGCGAAGGAGCCAGGACACAAAGACCTAGCTGGCCTGAAGGGGCCCCAGGGGGCCCCCAAGCAGCCCCTCTCCATTTGGGTCTGGGGGCTTTCGTTGGGCCGGGAACCTGGGAGGTACCTGCCCGGTTGCAGGTCGCGGCCCGAGAAGCACTCTCCGGCCAACGTGCCAAACGTCCAGCGACTGCTCCCAAAGCGAAGGAGCCAGGACCCAAAGACCTAGCTGGCCTGAAGGGGCCCCAGGGGGCCCCCAAGCAGCCCCTCTCCATTTGGGTCTGGGGGCTTTCGTTGGGCCGGGAACCTGGGAGGTACCTGCCCGGTTGCAGGTCGCGGCCCGAGAAGCACTCTCCGGCCAACGTGCCAAACGTCCAGCGACTGCTCCCAAAGCGAAGGAGCCAGGACCCAAAGACCTAGCTGGCCTGAAGGGGCCCCAGGGGGCCCCCAAGCAGCCCCTCTCCATTTGGGTCTGGGGGCTTTCGTTGGGCCGGGAACCTGGGAGGTACCTGCCCGGTTGCAGGTCGCGGCCCGAGAAGCACTCTCCGGCCAACGTGCCGAACGTCCAGCGACTGCTCCCAAAGCGAAGGAGCCAGGACCCAAAGACCTAGCTGGCCTGAAGGGGCCCCAGGGGGCCCCCAAGCAGCCCCTCTCCATTTGGGTCTGGGGGCTTTCGTTGGGCCGGGAACCTGGGAGGTACCTGCCCGGTTGCAGGTCGCGGCCCGAGAAGCACTCTCCGGCCAACGTGCCGAACGTCCAGCGACTGCTCCCAAAGCGAAGGAGCCAGGACCCAAAGACCTAGCTGGCCTGAAGGGGCCCCAGGGGGCCCCCAAGCAGCCCCTCTCCATTTGGGTCTGGGGGCTTTCGTTGGGCCGGGAACCTGGGAGGTACCTGCCCGGTTGCAGGTCGCGGCCCGAGAAGCACTCTCCGGCCAACGTGCCCAAACGTCCAGCGACTGCTCCCAAAGCGAAGGAGCCAGGACCCAAAGACCTAGCTGGCCTGAAGGGGCCCCAGGGGGCCCCCAAGCAGCCCCTCTCCATTTGGGTCTGGGGGCTTTCGTTGGGCCGGGAACCTGGGAGGTACCTGCCCGGTTGCAGGTCGTGGCCCGAGAAGCACTCTCCGGCCAACGTGCCAAACGACCAGCGACTGCTCCCAAAGCGAAGGAGCCAGGACCCAAAGACCTAGCTGGCCTGAAGGGGCCCCAGGGGGCCCCCAAGCAGCCCCTCTCCATTTGGGTCTGGGGGCTTTCGTTGGCCGGGAACCTGGGAGGTACCTGCCCGGTTGCAGGTCGCGGCCCGAGAAGCACTCTCCGGCCAACGTGCCGAACGTCCAGCGACTGCTCCCAAAGCGAAGGAGCCAGGACCCAAAGACCTAGCTGGCCTGAAGGGGCCCCAGGGGCCCCCAAGCAGCCCCTCTCCATTTGGGTCTGGGGGCTTTCGTTGGGCCGGGAACCTGGGAGGTACCTGCCCGGTTGCAGGTCGCGGCCCGAGAAGCACTCTCCGGCCAACGTGCCAAACGTCCAGCGACTGCTCCCAAAGCGAAGGAGCCAGGACCCAAAGACCTAGCTGGCCTGAAGGGGCCCCAGGGGGCCCCCAAGCAGCCCCTCTCCATTTGGGTCTGGGGGCTTTCGTTGGGCCGGGAACCTGGGAGGTACCTGCCCGGTTGCAGGTCGCGGCCCGAGAAGCACTCTCCGGCCAATGTGCCGAACGTCCAGCGACTGCTCCCAAAGCGAAGGAGCCAGGACCCAAAGACCTAGCTGGCCTGAAGGGGCCCCAGGGGGCCCCCAAGCAGCCCCTCTCCATTTGGGTCTGGGGGCTTTCGTTGGGCCGGGAACCTGGGAGGTACCTGCCCGGTTGCAGGTCGCGGCCCGAGAAGCACTCTCCGGCCAACGTGCCGAATGTCCAGCGACTGCTCCCAAAGCGAAGGAGCCAGGACCCAAAGACCTAGCTGGCCTGAAGGGGCCCCAGGGGGCCCCCAAGCAGCCCCTCTCCATTTGGGTCTGGGGGCTTTCGTTGGGCCGGGAACCTGGGAGGTACCTGCCCGGTTGCAGGTCGCGGCCCGAGAAGCACTCTCCGGCCAACGTGCCAAACGTCCGGCGACTGCTCCCAAAGCGAAGGAGCCAGGACCCAAAGACCTAGCTGGCCTGAAGGGGCCCCAGGGGGCCCCCAAGCAGCCCCTCTCCATTTGGGTCTGGGGGCTTTCGTTGGGCCGGGAACCTGGGAGGTACCTGCCCGGTTGCAGGTCGCGGCCCGAGAAGCACTCTCCGGCCAACGTGCCAAACGTCCGGCGACTGCTCCCAAAGCGAAGGAGCCAGGACCCAAAGACCTAGCTGGCCTGAAGGGGCCCCAGGGGGCCCCCAAGCAGCCCCTCTCCATTTGGGTCTGGGGGCTTTCGTTGGGCCGGGAACCTGGGAGGTACCTGCCCGGTTGCAGGTCGCGGCCCGAGAAGCACTCTCCGGCCAACGTGCCGAACGTCCAGCGACTGCTCCCAAAGTGAAGGAGCCAGGACCCAAAGACCTAGCTGGCCTGAAGGGGCCCCAGGGGGCCCCCAAGCAGCCCCTCTCCATTTGGGTCTGGGGGCTTTCGTTGGGCCGGGAACCTGGGAGGTACCTGCCCGGTTGCAGGTCGCGGCCCGAGAAGCACTCTCCGGCCAACGTGCCGAACGTCCAGCGACTGCTCCCAAAGCGAAGGAGCCAGGACCCAAAGACCTAGCTGGCCTGAAGGGGCCCCAGGGGGCCCCCAAGCAGCCCCTCTCCATTTGGGTCTGGGGGCTTTCGTTGGGCCGGGAACCTGGGAGGTACCTGCCCGGTTGCAGGTCGCGGCCCGAGAAGCACTCTCCGGCCAACGTGCCGAAAGTCCAGCGACTGCTCCCAAAGCGAAGGAGCCAGGACCCAAAGACCTAGCTGGCCTGAAGGGGCCCCAGGGGGCCCCCAAGCAGCCCCTCTCCATTTGGCTCTGGGGGCTTTCGTTGGGCCGGGAACCTGGGAGGTACCTGCCCGGTTGCAGGTCGCGGCCTGAGAAGCACTCTCCGGCCAACGTGCCCAACGTCCAGCGACTGCTCCCAAAGCGAAGGAGCCAGGACCCAAAGACCTAGCTGGCCTGAAGGGGCCCCAGGGGGCCCCCAAGCAGCCCCTCTCCATTTGGGTCTGGGGGCTTTCGTTGGGCCGGGAACCTGGGAGGTACCTGCCCGGTTGCAGGTCGCGGCCCGAGAAGCACTCTCCGGCCAACGTGCCAAACGTCCAGCGACTGCTCCCAAAGCGAAGGAGCCAGGACCCAAAGACCTAGCTGGCCTGAAGGGGCCCCAGGGGGCCCCCAAGCAGCCCCTCTCCATTTGGGTCTGGGGGCTTTCGTTGGGCCGGGAACCTGGGAGGTACCTGCCCGGTTGCAGGTCGCGGCCCGAGAAGCACTCTCCGGCCAACGTGCCGAAAGTCCAGCGACTGCTCCCAAAGCGAAGGAGCCAGGACCCAAAGACCTAGCTGGCCTGAAGGGGCCCCAGGGGGCCCCCAAGCAGCCCCTCTCCATTTGGGTCTGGGGGCTTTCGTTGGGCCAGGAACCTGGGAGGTACCTGCCCGGTTGCAGGTCGCGGCCTGAGAAGCACTCTCCGGCCAACGTGCCAAACGTCCAGCGACTGCTCCCAAAGCGAAGGAGCCAGGACCCAAAGACCTAGCTGGCCTGAAGGGGCCCCAGGGGGCCCCCAAGCAGCCCCTCTCCATTTGGGTCTGGGGGCTTTCGTTGGGCCGGGAACCTGGGAGGTACCTGCCCGGTTGCAGGCCGCGGCCCGAGAAGCACTCTCCGGCCAACGTGCCGAACGTCCAGCGACTGCTCCCAAAGCGAAGGAGCCAGGACCCAAAGACCTAGCTGGCCTGAAGGGGCCCCAGGGGGCCCCCAAGCAGCCCCTTTCCATTTGGGTCTGGGGGCTTTCGTTGGGCCGGGAACCTGGGAGGTACCTGCCCGGTTGCAGGTCGCGGCCCGAGAAGCACTCTCCGGCCAACGTGCCAAACGTCCAGCGACTGCTCCCAAAGCGAAGGAGCCAGGACCCAAAGACCTAGCTGGCCTGAAGGGGCCCCAGGGGGCCCCCAAGCAGCCCCTCTCCATTTGGGTCTGGGGGCTTTCGTTGGGCCGGGAACCTGGGAGGTACTTGCCCAGTTGCAGGTCGCGGCCCGAGAAGCACTCTCCGGCCAACGTGCCGAACGTCCAGCGACTGCTCCCAAAGCGAAGGAGCCAGGACCCAAAGACCTAGCTGGCCTGAAGGGGCCCCAGGGGGCCCCCAAGCAGCCCCTCTCCATTTGGGTCTGGGGGCTTTCGTTGGGCCGGGAACCTGGGAGGTACCTGCCCGGTTGCAGGTCGCGGCCCGAGAAGCACTCTCCGGCCAACGTGCCGAACGTCCAGCGACTGCTCCCAAAGCGAAGGAGCCAGGACCCAAAGACCTAGCTGGCCTGAAGGGGCCCCAGGGGGCCCCCAAGCAGCCCCTCTCCATTTGGGTCTGGGGGCTTTCGTTGGGCCGGGAACCTGGGAGGTACCTGCCCGGTTGCAGGTCGCGGCCCGAGAAGCACTCTCCGGCCAACGTGCCGAACGTCCAGCGACTGCTCCCAAAGCGAAGGAGCCAGGACCCAAAGACCTAGCTGGCCTGAAGGGGCCCCAGGGGGCCCCCAAGCAGCCCCTCTCCATTTGGGTCTGGGGGCTTTCGTTGGGCCGGGAACCTGGGAGGTACCTGCCCGGTTGCAGGTCGCGGCCCGAGAAGCACTCTCCGGCCAACGTGCCGAACGTCCAGCGACTGCTCCCAAAGCGAAGGAGCCAGGACCCAAAGACCTAGCTGGCCTGAAGGGGCCCCAGGGGGCCCCCAAGCAGCCCCTCTCCATTTGGGTCTGGGGGCTTTCGCTGGGCCGGGAACCTGGGAGGTACCTGCCCGGTTGCAGGTCGCGGCCTGAGAAGCACTCTCCGGCCAACGTGCCGAACGTCCAGCGACTGCTCCCAAAGCGAAGGAGCCAGGACCCAAAGACCTAGCTGGCCTGAAGGGGCCCCAGGGGGCCCCCAAGCAGCCCCTCTCCATTTGGGTCTGGGGGCTTTCGTTGGGCCGGGAACCTGGGAGGTACCTGCCCGGTTGCAGGTCGCGGCCCGAGAAGCACTCTCCGGCCAACGTGCCAAACGTCCAGCGACTGCTCCCAAAGCGAAGGAGCCAGGACCCAAAGACCTAGCTGGCCTGAAGGGGCCCCAGGGTGCCCCCAAGCAGCCCCTCTCCATTCGGGTCTGGGGGCTTTCGTTGGGCCGGGAACCTGGGAGATACCTGCCCGGTTGCAGGTCGCGGCCCGAGAAGCACTCTCCGGCCAACGTGCCGAACGTCCAGCGACTGCTCCCAAAGCGAAGGAGCCAGGACCCAAAGACCTAGCTGGCCTGAAGGGGCCCCAGGGGGCCCCCAAGCAGCCCCTCTCCATTTGGGTCTGGGGGCTTTCGTTGGGCCGGGAACCTGGGAGGTACCTGCCCGGTTGCAGGTCGCGGCCCGAGAAGCACTCTCCGGCCAACGTGCCAAACGTCCAGCGACTGCTCCCAAAGCGAAGGAGCCAGGACCCAAAGACCTAGCTGGCCTGAAGGGGCCCCAGGGGGCCCCCAAGCAGCCCCTCTCCATTTGGGTCTGGGGGCTTTCGTTGGGCCGGGAACCTGGGAGGTACCTGCCCGGTTGCAGGTCGCGGCCCGAGAAGCACTCTCCGGCCAACGTGCCGAACGTCCAGCGACTGCTCCCAAAGCGAAGGAGCCAGGACCCAAAGACCTAGCTGGCCTGAAGGGGCCCCAGGGGGCCCCCAAGCAGCCCCTCTCCATTTGGGTCTGGGGGCTTTCGTTGGGCCGGGAACCTGGGAGGTACCTGCCCGGTTGCAGGTCGCGGCCCGAGAAGCACTCTCCGGTCAACGTGCCAAACGTCCAGCGACTGCTCCCAAAGCGAAGGAGCCAGGACCCAAAGACCTAGCTGGCCTGAAGGGGCCCCAGGGGGCCCCCAAGCAGCCCCTCTCCATTTGGGTCTGGGGGCTTTCGTTGGGCCGGGAACCTGGGAGGTACCTGCCCGGTTGCAGGTCGCGGCCCGAGAAGCACTCTCCGGCCAACGTGCCGAACGTCCAGCGACTGCTCCCAAAGCGAAGGAGCCAGGACCCAAAGACCTAGCTGGCCTGAAGGGGCCCCAGGGGGCCCCCAAGCAGCCCCTCTCCATTTGGGTCTGGGGGCTTTCGTTGGGCCGGGAACCTGGGAGGTACCTGCCCGGTTGCAGGTCGCGGCCCGAGAAGCACTCTCCGGCCAACGTGCCGAACGTCCAGCGACTGCTCCCAAAGCGAAGGAGCCAGGACCCAAAGACCTAGCTGGCCTGAAGGGGCCCCAGGGGGCCCCCAAGCAGCCCCTCTCCATTTGGGTCTGGGGGCTTTCGTTGGGCCGGGAACCTGGGAGGTACCTGCCCGGTTGCAGGTCGCGGCCCGAGAAGCACTCTCCGGCCAACGTGCCAAACGTCCAGCGACTGCTCCCAAAGCGAAGGAGCCAGGACCCAAAGACCTAGCTGGCCTGAAGGGGCCCCAGGGGGCCCCCAAGCAGCCCCTCTCCATTTGGGTCTGGGGGCTTTCGTTGGGCCGGGAACCTGGGAGGTACCTGCCCGGTTGCAGGTCGCGGCCCGAGAAGCACTCTCCGGCCAACGTGCCAAACGTCCAGCGACTGCTCCCAAAGCGAAGGAGCCAGGACCCAAAGACCTAGCTGGCCTGAAGGGGCCCCAGGGGGCCCCCAAGCAGCCCCTCTCCATTTGGGTCTGGGGGCTTTCGTTGGGCCGGGAACCTGGGAGGTACCTGCCCGGTTGCAGGTCGCGGCCCGAGAAGCACTCTCCGGCCAACGTGCCGAACGTCCAGCGACTGCTCCCAAAGCGAAGGAGCCAGGACCCAAAGACCTAGCTGGCCTGAAGGGGCCCCAGGGGGCCCCCAAGCAGCCCCTCTCCATTTGGGTCTGGGGGCTTTCGTTGGGCCGGGAACCTGGGAGGTACCTGCCCGGTTGCAGGTCGCGGCCCGAGAAGCACTCTCC
>NW_028168455.1:40000-47038 GCF_964237585.1 Gallinula chloropus
CAGGACCCAAAGACCTAGCTGGCCTGAAGGGGCCCCAGGGGGCCCCCAAGCAGCCCCTCTCCATTTGGGTCTGGGGGCTTTCGTTGGGCCGGGAACCTGGGAGGTACCTGCCCGGTTGCAGGTCGCGGCCCGAGAAGCACTCTCCGGCCAACGTGCCGAACGTCCAGCGACTGCTCCCAAAGCGAAGGAGCCAGGACCCAAAGACCTAGCTGGCCTGAAGGGGCCCCAGGGGGCCCCCAAGCAGCCCCTCTCCATTTGGGTCTGGGGGCTTTCGTTGGGCCGGGAACCTGGGAGGTACCTGCCCGGTTGCAGGTCGCGGCCCGAGAAGCACTCTCCGGCCAACGTGCCGAACGTCCAGCGACTGCTCCCAAAGCGAAGGAGCCAGGACCCAAAGACCTAGCTGGCCTGAAGGGGCCCCAGGGGGCCCCCAAGCAGCCCCTCTCCATTTGGGTCTGGGGGCTTTCGTTGGGCCGGGAACCTGGGAGGTACCTGCCCGGTTGCAGGTCGCGGCCCGAGAAGCACTCTCCGGCCAACGTGCCGAACGTCCAGCGACTGCTCCCAAAGCGAAGGAGCCAGGACCCAAAGACCTAGCTGGCCTGAAGGGGCCCCAGGGGGACTCCAAGCAGCCCCTCTCCATTTGGGTCTGGGGGCTTTCGTTGGGCCGGGAACCTGGGAGGTACCTGCCCGGTTGCAGGTCGCGGCCCGAGAAGCACTCTCCGGCCAACGTGCCAAACGTCCAGCGACTGCTCCCAAAGCGAAGGAGCCAGGACCCAAAGACCTAGCTGGCCTGAAGGGGCCCCAGGGGGCCCCCAAGCAGCCCCTCTCCATTTGGGTCTGGGGGCTTTCGTTGGGCCGGGAACCTGGGAGGTACCTGCCCGGTTGCAGGTCGCGGCCCGAGAAGCACTCTCCGGCCAACGTGCCAAACGTCCAGCGACTGCTCCCAAAGCGAAGGAGCCAGGACCCAAAGACCTAGCTGGCCTGAAGGGGCCCCAGGGGGCCCCCAAGCAGCCCCTCTCCATTTGGGTCTGGGGGCTTTCGTTGGGCCGGGAACCTGGGAGGTACCTGCCCGGTTGCAGGTCGCGGCCCGAGAAGCACTCTCCGGCCAACGTGCCAAACGTCCAGCGACTGCTCCCAAAGCGAAGGAGCCAGGACCCAAAGACCTAGCTGGCCTGAAGGGGCCCCAGGGGGCCCCCAAGCAGCCCCTCTCCATTTGGGTCTGGGGGCTTTCGTTGGGCCGGGAACCTGGGAGGTACCTGCCCGGTTGCAGGTCGCGGCCCGAGAAGCACTCTCCGGCCAACGTGCCGAACGTCCAGCGACTGCTCCCAAAGCGAAGGAGCCAGGGCCCAAAGACCTAGCTGGCCTGAAGGGGCCCCAGGGGGCCCCCAAGCAGCCCCTCTCCATTTGGGTCTGGGGGCTTTCGTTGGGCCGGGAACCTGGGAGGTACCTGCCCGGTTGCAGGTCGCGGCCCGAGAAGCACTCTCCGGCCAACGTGCCAAACGTCCAGCGACTGCTCCCAAAGCGAAGGAGCCAGGACCCAAAGACCTAGCTGGCCTGAAGGGGCCCCAGGGGGCCCCCAAGCAGCCCCTCTCCATTTGGCTCTGGGGGCTTTCGTTGGGCCGGGAACCTGGGAGGTACCTGCCCGGTTGCAGGTCGCGGCCCGAGAAGCACTCTCCGGCCAACGTGCCGAACGTCCAGCGACTGCTCCCAAAGCGAAGGAGCCAGGACCCAAAGACCTAGCTGGCCTGAAGGGGCCCCAGGGGGCCCCCAAGCAGCCCCTCTCCATTTGGGTCTGGGGGCTTTCGTTGGGCCGGGAACCTGGGAGGTACCTGCCCGGTTGCAGGTCGCGGCCCGAGAAGCACTCTCCGGCCAACGTGCCGAACGTCCAGCGACTGCTCCCAAAGCGAAGCAGCCAGGTCCCAAAGACCTAGCTGGCCTGAAGGGGCCCCAGGGGGCCCCCAAGCAGCCCCTCTCCATTTGGCTCTGGGGGCTTTCGTTGGGCCGGGAACCTGGGAGGTACCTGCCCGGTTGCAGGTCGCGGCCCGAGAAGCACTCTCCGGCCAACGTGCCAAACGTCCAGCGACTGCTCCCAAAGCGAAGGAGCCAGGACCCAAAGACCTAGCTGGCCTGAAGGGGCCCCAGGGGGCCCCCAAGCAGCCCCTCTCCATTTGGGTCTGGGGGCTTTCGTTGGGCCGGGAACCTGGGAGGTACCTGCCCGGTTGCAGGTCGCGGCCCGAGAAGCACTCTCCGGCCAACGTGCCGAACGTCCAGCGACTGCTCCCAAAGCGAAGGAGCCAGGACCCAAAGACCTAGCTGGCCTGAAGGGGCCCCAGGGGGCCCCCAAGCAGCCCCTCTCCATTCGGGTCTGGGGGCTTTCGTTGGCCCGGGAACCTGGGAGGTACCTGCCCGGTTGCAGGTCGCGGCCCGAGAAGCACTCTCCGGCCAACGTGCCAAACGTCCAGCGACTGCTCCCAAAGCGAAGGAGCCAGGACCCAAAGACCTAGCTGGCCTGAAGGGGCCCCAGGGGGCCCCCAAGCAGCCCCTCTCCATTTGGGTCTGGGGGCTTTCGTTGGGCCGGGAACCTGGGAGGTACCTGCCCGGTTGCAGGTCGCGGCCCGAGAAGCACTCTCCGGCCAACGTGCCAAACGTCCAGCGACTGCTCCCAAAGCGAAGGAGCCAGGACCCAAAGACCTAGCTGGCCTGAAGGGGCCCCAGGGGGCCCCCAAGCAGCCCCTCTCCATTTGGGTCTGGGGGCTTTCGTTGGGCCGGGAACCTGGGAGGTACCTGCCCGGTTGCAGGTCGCGGCCCGAGAAGCACTCTCCGGCCAACGTGCCGAACGTCCAGCGACTGCTCCCAAAGCGAAGGAGCCAGGACCCAAAGACCTAGCTGGCCTGAAGGGGCCCCAGGGGGACTCCAAGCAGCCCCTCTCCATTTGGGTCTGGGGGCTTTCGTTGGGCCGGGAACCTGGGAGGTACCTGCCCGGTTGCAGGTCGCGGCCCGAGAAGCACTCTCCGGCCAACGTGCCAAACGTCCAGCGACTGCTCCCAAAGCGAAGGAGCCAGGACCCAAAGACCTAGCTGGCCTGAAGGGGCCCCAGGGGGCCCCCAAGCAGCCCCTCTCCATTTGGGTCTGTGGGCTTTTGTTGGGCCGGGAATCTGGGAGGTACCTGCCCGGTTGCAGGTCGCGGCCCGAGAAGCACTCTCCGGCCAACGTGCCAAACGTCCAGCGACTGCTCCCAAAGCGAAGGAGCCAGGACCCAAAGACCTAGCTGGCCTGAAGGGGCCCCAGGGGGCCCCCAAGCAGCCCCTCTCCATTTGGGTCTGGGGGCTTTCGTTGGGCCGGGAACCTGGGAGGTACCTGCCCGGTTGCAGGTCGCGGCCCGAGAAGCACTCTCCGGCCAACGTGCCGAACGTCCAGCGACTGCTCCCAAAGCGAAGCAGCCAGGACCCAAAGACCTAGCTGGCCTGAAGGGGCCCCAGGGGGCCCCCAAGCAGCCCCTCTCCATTTGGGTCTGGGGGCTTTCGTTGGGCCGGGAACCTGGGAGGTACCTGCCCGGTTGCAGGTCGCGGCCCGAGAAGCACTCTCCGGCCAACGTGCCAAACGTCCAGCGACTGCTCCCAAAGCGAAGGAGCCAGGACCCAAAGACCTAGCTGGCCTGAAGGGGCCCCAGGGGGCCCCCAAGCAGCCCCTCTCCATTTGGGTCTGGGGGCTTTCGTTGGGCCGGGAACCTGGGAGGTACCTGCCCGGTTGCAGGTCGCGGCCCGAGAAGCACTCTCCGGCCAACGTGCCAAACGTCCAGCGACTGCTCCCAAAGCGAAGGAGCCAGGACCCAAAGACCTAGCTGGCCTGAAGGGGCCCCAGGGGGCCCCCAAGCAGCCCCTCTCCATTTGGGTCTGGGGGCTTTCGTTGGGCCGGGAACCTGGGAGGTACCTGCCCGGTTGCAGGTCGCGGCCCGAGAAGCACTCTCCGGCCAACGTGCCGAACGTCCAGCGACTGCTCCCAAAGCGAAGGAGCCAGGACCCAAAGACCTAGCTGGCCTGAAGGGGCCCCAGGGGGCCCCCAAGCAGCCCCTCTCCATTTGGGTCTGGGGGCTTTCGTTGGGCCGGGAACCTGGGAGGTACCTGCCCGGTTGCAGGTCGCGGCCCGAGAAGCACTCTCCGGCCAACGTGCCAAACGTCCAGCGACTGCTCCCAAAGCGAAGGAGCCAGGACCCAAAGACCTAGCTGGCCTGAAGGGGCCCCAGGGGGCCCCCAAGCAGCCCCTCTCCATTTGAGTCTGGGGGCTTTCGTTGGGCCGGGAACCTGGGAGGTACCTGCCCGGTTGCAGGTCGCGGCCCGAGAAGCACTCTCCGGCCAACGTGCCGAACGTCCAGCGACTGCTCCCAAAGCGAAGGAGCCAGGACCCAAAGACCTAGCTGGCCTGAAGGGGCCCCAGGGGGCCCCCAAGCAGCCCCTCTCCATTTGGGTCTGGGGGCTTTCGTTGGGCCGGGAACCTGGGAGGTACCTGCCCGGTTGCAGGTCGCGGCCCGAGAAGCACTCTCCGGCCAACGTGCCGAACGTCCAGCGACTGCTCCCAAAGCGAAGGAGCCAGGACCCAAAGACCTAGCTGGCCTGAAGGGGCCCCAGGGGGCCCCCAAGCAGCCCCTCTCCATTTGGGTCTGGGGGCTTTCGTTGGGCCGGGAACCTGGGAGGTACCTGCCCGGTTGCAGGTCGCGGCCCGAGAAGCACTCTCCGGCCAACGTGCCAAACGTCCAGCGACTGCTCCCAAAGCGAAGGAGCCAGGACCCAAAGACCTAGCTGGCCTGAAGGGGCCCCAGGGGGCCCCCAAGCAGCCCCTCTCCATTTGGGTCTGGGGGCTTTCGTTGGGCCGGGAACCTCGGGAGGTACCTGCCCGGTTGCAGGTCGCGGCCCGAGAAGCACTCTCCGGCCAACGTGCCGAACGTCCAGCGACTGCTCCCAAAGCGAAGGAGCCAGGACCCAAAGACCTAGCTGGCCTGAAGGGGCCCCAGGGGGCCCCCAAGCAGCCCCTCTCCATTTGGGTCTGGGGGCTTTCGTTGGGCCGGGAACCTGGGAGGTACCTGCCCGGTTGCAGGTCGCGGCCCGAGAAGCACTCTCCGGCCAACGTGCCGAACGTCCAGCGACTGCTCCCAAAGCGAAGGAGCCAGGACCCAAAGACCTAGCTGGCCTGAAGGGGCCCCAGGGGGCCCCCAAGCAGCCCCTCTCCATTTGGGTCTGGGGGCTTTCGTTGGGCCGGGAACCTGGGAGGTACCTGCCCGGTTGCAGGTCGCGGCCCGAGAAGCACTCTCCGGCCAACGTGCCAAACGTCCAGCGACTGCTCCCAAAGCGAAGGAGCCAGGACCCAAAGACCTAGCTGGCCTGAAGGGGCCCCAGGGGGCCCCCAAGCAGCCCCTCTCCATTTGGGTCTGGGGGCTTTCGTTGGGCCGGGAACCTGGGAGGTACCTGCCCGGTTGCAGGTCGCGGCCCGAGAAGCACTCTCCGGCCAACGTGCCGAACGTCCAGCGACTGCTCCCAAAGCGAAGGAGCCAGGACCCAAAGACCTAGCTGGCCTGAAGGGGCCCCAGGGGGCCCCCAAGCAGCCCCTCTCCATTTGGGTCTGGGGGCTTTCGTTGGGCCGGGAACCTGGGAGGTACCTGCCCGGTTGCAGGTCGCGGCCCGAGAAGCACTCTCCGGCCAACGTGCCCAACGTCCAGCGACTGCTCCCAAAGCGAAGGAGCCAGGACCCAAAGACCTAGCTGGCCTGAAGGGGCCCCAGGGGGACCCCAAGCAGCCCCTCTCCATTTGGGTCTGGGGGCTTTCGTTGGGCCGGGAACCTGGGAGGTACCTGCCCGGTTGCAGGTCGCGGCCCGAGAAGCACTCTCCGGCCAACGTGCCAAACGTCCAGCGACTGCTCCCAAAGCGAAGGAGCCAGGACCCAAAGACCTAGCTGGCCTGAAGGGGCCCCAGGGGGCCCCCAAGCAGCCCCTCTCCATTTGGGTCTGGGGGCTTTCGTTGGGCCGGGAACCTGGGAGGTACCTGCCCGGTTGCAGGTCGCGGCCCGAGAAGCACTCTCCGGCCAACGTGCCAAACGTCCAGCGACTGCTCCCAAAGCGAAGGAGCCAGGACCCAAAGACCTAGCTGGCCTGAAGGGGCCCCAGGGGGCCCCCAAGCAGCCCCTCTCCATTTGGGTCTGGGGGCTTTCGTTGGGCCGGGAACCTGGGAGGTACCTGCCCGGTTGCAGGTCGCGGCCCGAGAAGCACTCTCCGGCCAACGTGCCGAACGTCCAGCGACTGCTCCCAAAGCGAAGGAGCCAGGACCCAAAGACCTAGCTGGCCTGAAGGGGCCCCAGGGGGCCCCCAAGCAGCCCCTCTCCATTTGGGTCTGGGGGCTTTCGTTGGGCCGGGAACCTGGGAGGTACCTGCCCGGTTGCAGGTCGCGGCCCGAGAAGCACTCTCCGGCCAACGTGCCCAACGTCCAGCGACTGCTCCCAAAGCGAAGGAGCCAGGACCCAAAGACCTAGCTGGCCTGAAGGGGCCCCAGGGGGCCCCCAAGCAGCCCCTCTCCATTTGGGTCTGGGGGCTTTCGTTGGGCCGGGAACCTGGGAGGTACCTGCCCGGTTGCAGTCCAACGTGCCCAACGTCCAGCGACTGCTCCCAAAGCGAAGGAGCCAGGACCCAAAGACCTAGCTGGCCTGAAGGGGCCCCAGGGGACCCCAAGCAGCCCCTCTCCATTTGGGTCTGGGGGCTTTCGTTGGGCCGGGAACCTGGGGCTTTCGTTGGGCCGGGAACCTGGGAGGTACCTGCCCGGTTGCAGGTCGCGGCCCGAGAAGCACTCTCCGGCCAACGTGCCAAACGTCCAGCGACTGCTCCCAAAGCGAAGGAGCCAGGACCCAAAGACCTAGCTGGCCTGAAGGGGCCCCAGGGGGCCCCCAAGCAGCCCCTCTCCATTTGGGTCTGGGGGCTTTCGTTGGGCCGGGAACCTGGGAGGTACCTGCCCGGTTGCAGGTCGCGGCCCGAGAAGCACTCTCCGGCCAACGTGCCAAACG